>NW_027411992.1:0-87327 GCF_047663935.1 Musca autumnalis
AACTTTTGTATTAAAGAAAGTCATGCCCGGTGAACTTTTGTATGGGAAAAGTCATGCCCGGTGAACTTTTGTATTGGGAAAGTCATGCCCGGTGAACTTTTGTACTGGGAAAGTCATGCCCGGTGAACTTTTGTACTGGGAAAGTCATGCCCGGTGAACTTTTGTATTGGGAAAGTCATGCCCGGTGAACTTTTGTATTGGGAAAGTCATGCCCGGTGAACTTTTGTATTGGGAAAGTCATGCCCGGTGAACTTTTGTATTGGGAAAGTCATGCCCGGTCAACTTTTGTATGGGAAAAGTCATGCCCGGTGAACTTTTGTATTGGGAAAGTCATGCCCGGTCAACTTTTGTATTAGGAAAGTCATGACCGGTGAACTTTTGGTATGGGAAAAGTCATGCCCGGTAATCTTTTGTACTGGGAAAGTCATGCCCGGTGAACTTTTGTATTGGGAAAGTCATGCCCGGTCAACTTTTGTATTAGGAAAGTCATGCCCGGTGAACTTTTGTACTGGGAAAGTCATGCCCGGTGAACTTTTGTATTGGGAAAGTCATGCCCGGTCAACTTTTGTATTGGGAAAGTCATGCCCGGTGATCTTTTGTACTGGGAAAGTCATGCCCGGTGAACTTTTGTATTGGGAAAGTCATGCCCGGTGATCTTTTGTACTGGGAAAGTCATGCCCGGTGAACTTTTGTATTGGGAAAGTCATGCCCGGTGAACTTTTGTATTGGGAAAGTCATGCCCGGTGAACTTTTGTACTGGGAAAGTCATGCCCGGTGAACTTTTGTACTGGGAAAGTCATGCCCGGTCAACTTTTGTACTGGGAAAGTCATGCCCGGTGAACTTTTGTACTGGGAAAGTCATGCCCGGTCAACTTTTGTATTGGGAAAGTCATGCCCGGTGATCTTTTGTACTGGGAAAGTCATGCCCGGTGAACTTTTGTACTGGGAAAGTCATGCCCGGTGAACTTTTGTAATGGGAAAGTCATGCCCGGTGAACTTTTGTATTGGGAAAATTATGCCCGGTGAACTTTTGTATTGGGAAAGTCATGCCCGGTGAACTTTTGTATTGGGAAAGTCATGCCCGGTGAACTTTTGTATTGGGAAAGTCATGCCCGGTGAACTTTTGTATTGGGAAAGTCATGCCCGGTGAACTTTTGAATTGGGAAAGTCATGCCCGGTGAAGTTTTGTACTGGGAAAGTCATGCCCGGTGAACTTTTGTATTGGGAAAGTCATGCCCGGTGAACTTTTGTATTGGGAAAGTCATGCCCGGTGAACTTTTGTATTGGGAAAGTCATGCCCGGTGAACTTTTGTATTGGGAAAGTCATGCCCGGTGAACTTTTGTATTGGGAAAGTCATGGAAAGTCATGCCCGGTCAACTTTTGTATTAGGAAAGTCATGCCCGTTGAACTTTTGTACTGGGAAAGTCATGCCCGGTGAACTTTTGTATTGGGAAAGTCATGCCCGGTCAACTTTTGTATTGCGAAAGTCATGCCCGGTGATCTTTTGTACTGGGAAAGTCATGCCCGGTGAACTTTTGTATTGGGAAATTCATGCCCGGTGAACTTTTGTATTGGGAAAGTCATGCCCGGTGATCTTTTGTACTGGGAAAGTCATGCCCGGTGAACTTTTATATGGGAAAAGTCATGCCCGGTGATCTTTTGTACTGGGAAAGTCATGCCCGGTGAACTTTTGTATGGGAAAAGTCATGCCCGGTGAACTTTTGTATTGGGAAAGTCATGCCCGGTGATCTTTTGTACTGGGAAAGTCATGCCCGGTGAACTTTTGTATGGGAAAAGTAATTCCCGGTGAACTTTTGTATTGGGAAAGTCATGCCCGGTGAACTTTTGTACTGGGAAAGTCATGCCCGGTGAACTTTTGTATTGGGAAAGTCATGCCCGGTGATCTTTTGTACTGGGAAAGTCATGCCCGGTGAACTTTTGTATTGGGAAAGTCATGCCCGGTGAACTTTCGTTTTGGGAAAGTCATGCCCGGTGAACTTTTGTATTGGGAAAGTCATGCCCGGTGAACTTTTGTACTGGGAAAGTCATGCCCGGTGAAATTTTGTATGGGAAAAGTCATGCCCGGTGAACTTTTGTATTGGGAAAGTCATGCCCGGTGATCTTTTGTACTGGGAAAGTCATGCCCGGTGAACTTTTGTATGGGAAAAGTCATGCCCGGTGAACTTTTGTATTGGGAAAGTCATGCCCGGTGAACTTTTGTACTGGGAAAGTCATGCCCGGTGAACTTTTGTATTGGGAAAGTCATGCCCGGTGAACTTTTGTACTGGGAAAGTCATGCCCGGTGAACTTTTGTATTGGGAAAGTCATGCCCGGTGAACTTTTGTATTGGGAAAGTCATGCCCGGTGAACTTTTGTATTGGGAAAGTCATGCCCGGTGAACTTTTGTATTGGGAAAGTCATGCCCGGTGAACTTTTGTATTGGGAAAGTCATGCCCGGTGAACTTTTGTATTGGGAAAGTCATGCCCGGTGAACTTTTGTATTGGGAAAGTCATGCCCGGTGAACTTTTGTACTGGGAAAGTCATGCCCGGTGAACTTTTGTACTGGGAAAGTCATGCCCGGTGAACTTTTGTATTGGGAAAGTCATGCCCGGTGAACTTTTGTATATGAAAAGTCATGCCCGGTGAACTTTTGTATGGGAAAAGTCATGCCCGGTGAACTTTTGTATTGGGAAAGTCATGCCCGGTCAACTATTGTATGGGAAAAGTCATGCCCGGTGAACTTTTGTATGGGAAAAGTCATGCCCGGTGAACTTTTGTATTGTGAAAGTCATGCCCGGTGATCTTTTGTATTGGGAAAGTCATGCCCTGTCAACTTTTGTATGGGAAAAGTCATGCCCGGTGAACTTTTGTATTGGGAAAGTCATGCCCGGTCAACTTTTGTATTGGGAAAGTCATGCCCGGTCAACTTTTGTATTGGGAAAGTCATGCCCGGTGATCTTTTGTACTGGGAAAGTCATGCCCGGTGAACTTTTGTATGGGAAAAGTCATGCCCGGTGATCTTTTGTACTGGGAAAGTCATGCCCGGTGAACTTTTGTACTGGGAAAGTCATGCCCGGTGAACTTTTGTATTGGGAAAGTCATGCCCGGTGAACTTTTGTATTGGGAAAGTCATGCCCGGTGAACTTTTGTACTGGGAAAGTCATGCCCGGTGAACTTTTGTATTGGGAAAGTCATGCCCGGTGAACTTTTGTATTGGGAAAGTCATGCCCGGTGAACTTTTGGATTGGGAAAGTCATGCCCGGTGAACTTTTGTACTGGGAAAGTCATGCCCGGTGAACTTTTGTATTGGGAAAGTCATGCCCGGTGAACTTTTGTATTGGGAAAGTCATGCCCGGTGAACTCTTGTACTGGGAAAGTCATGCCCGGTGAACTTTGGTATTGGGAAAGTCATGCCCGGTGAACTTTTGTATTGGGAAAGTCATGCCCGGTGAACTTTTGTATTGGGAAAGTCATGCCCGGTGAACTTTTGTATTGGGAAAGTCATGCCCGGTCAACTTTTGTATTGGGAAAGTCATGCCCGGTCAACTTTTTTATTGGGAAAGTCATGCCCGGTGATCTTTTGTACTGGGAAAGTCATGCCCGGTGAACTTTTGTATGGGAAAAGTCATGCCCGGTGATCTTTTGTACTGGGAAAGTCATGCCCGGTGAACTTTTGTACTGGGAAAGTCATGCCCGGTGAACTTTTGTATTGGGAAAGTCATGCCCGGTGAACTTTTGTATTGGGAAAGTCATGCCCGGTGAACTTTTGTACTGGGAAAGTCATGCCCGGTGAACTTTTGTATTGGGAAAGTCATGCCCGGTGAACTTTTGTATTGGGAAAGTCATGCCCGGTGAACTTTTGTATTGGGAAAGTCATGCCCGGTGAACTTTTGTACTGGGAAAGTCATGCCCGTTGAACTTTTGTATTGGGAAAGTCATGCCCGGTGAACTTTTGTATTGGGAAAGTCATGCCCGGTGAACTTTTGTATTGGGAAAGTCATGCCCGGTGAACTTTTGTACTGGGAAAGTCATGCCCGGTGAACTTTTGTATTGGGAAATCATGCCCGGTGAACTTTTGTATTGGGAAAGTCATGCCCGGTGAGCTTTTGTATTGGGAAAGTCATGCCCGGTCAACTTTTGTATTGGGAAAGTCATGCCCGGCGATCTTTTGTACTGGGAAAGTCATGCCCGGTGAACTTTTGTATTGGGAAAGTCATGCCCGGTCAACTTTTGTATTGGGAAAGTCATGCCCGGTGAACTTTTGTACTGGGAAAGTCATGCCCAGTGAACTTTGGTATTGGGAAAGTCATGCCCGGTGAACTTTTGTATGGGAAAAGTCATGCCCGGTGAACTTTTGTATGGGAAAAGTCATGCCCGGTGAACTTTTGTGTTGGGAAAGTCATGCCCGGTCAACTTTTGTATTGGGAAAGTCATGCCCGGTGATCTTTTGTACTGGGAAAGTCATGCCCGGTGAACTTTTGTATTGGGAAAGTCATGCCCGGTCAACTTTTGTATTGGGAAAGTCATGCCCGGTCATCTTTTTTATTGGGAAAGTCATGCCCGGTGATCTTTTGTACTGGGAAAGTCATGCCCGGTGAACTTTTTTATGGGAAAAGTCATGCCCGGTGATCTTTTGTATTGGGAAAGTCATGCCCGGTGAACTTTTGTATTGGGAAAGTCATGCCCGGTGAACTTTTGTATTGGGAAAGTCATGCCCGGTAAACTTTTGTATTGGGAAAGTCATGCCCGGTGAACTTTTGTATTGGGAAAGTCATGCCCGGTGAACTTTTGTATTGGGAAAGTCATGCCCGGTCAACTTTTGTATTGGGAAAGTCATGCCCGGTGAACTTTTGTACTGGAAAAGTCATGCCCGGTGAACTTATTGGGAAAGTCATGCCCGGTGAACTTTTGTATTGGGAAAGTCATGCCCGGTGATCTTTTGTACTGGAAAAGTCATGCCCGGTGAACTTTTGTATTGGGAAAGTCATGCCCGGTGAACTTTTGTATTGGGAAAGTCATGCCCGGTGAACTTTTGTACTGGGAAAGTGATGCCTGGTGAACTTTTGTATTGGGAAAGTCATGCCCGGTGAACTTTTGTATTGGGAAAGTCATGCCCGGTCAACTTTTGTATGGGAAAAGTCATGCCCGGTCAACTTTTGTATTGGGAAAGTCATGCCCGGTCAACTTTTGTATTAGGAAAGTCATGCCCGGTGAACTTTTGTATGGGAAAAGTCATGCCCGGTGATCTTTTGTACTGGGAAAGTCATGCCCGGTGAACTTTTGTATTGGGAAAGTCATGCCCGGTGAACTTTTGTATTGGGAAAGTCATGCTCGGTGAAATTTTGTATTGGGAAAGTCATGCCCGGTGAACTTTTGTACTGGGAAAGTCATGCCCGGTGAACTTTTATATTGGGAAAGTCATGCCCGGTGAACTTTTGTATTGGGAAAGTCATGCCCGGTGAACTTTTGTATTGGGAAAGTCATGCCCGGTGATCTTTTGTACTGGGAAAGTCATGCCCGGTGAACTTTTGTATGGCAAAAGTCATGCCCGGTGATCTTTTGTACTGGGAAAGTCATGCCCGGTGAACTTTTGTATGGGAAAAGTCATGCCCGGTGAACTTTTGTATGGGAAAAGTCATGCCCGGTGAACTTTTGTATTGGGAAAGTCATGCCCGGTCAACTTTTGTATTGGGAAAGTCATGCCCGGTGATCTTTTGTACTGGGAAAGTCATGCCCGGTGATCTTTTGTATTGGGAAAGTCATGCCCGGTCAACTTTTGTATTGGGAAAGTCATGCCCGGTCAACTTTTGTATTGGGAAAGTCATGTCCGGTGATCTTTTGTACTGGGAAAGTCATGCCCGGTGAACTTTTGTATGGGAAAAGTCATGCCCGGTGATCTTTTGTACTGGGAAAGTCATGCCCGGTCAACTTTTGTATGGGAAAAGTCATGCCCGGTGAACTTTTGTATTGGGAAAGTCATGCCCGGTCAACTTTTGTATTAGGAAAGTCATGCCCGGTGAACTTTTGTACTGGGAAAGTCATGCCCGGTGAACTTTTGTATTGGGAAAGTCATGCCCGGTCAACTTTTGTATTGGGAAAGTCATGCCCGGTGATCTTTTGTACTGGGAAAGTCATGCCCGGTGAACTTTTGTATTGGGAAAGTCATGCCCGGTGATCTTTTGTACTGGGAAAGTCATGCCCGGTGAACTTTTGTATTGGGAAAGTCATGCCCGGTGAACTTTTGTATTGGGAAAGTCATGCCCGGTGAACTTTTGTATTGGGAAAGTCATGCCCGGTGAACTTTTGTATTGGGAAAGTCATGCCCGGTGAACTTTTATATTGGGAAAGTCATGCCCGGTGAACTTTTGTATTGGGAAAGTCATGCCCGGTGAACTTTTGTACTGGGAAAGTCATGCCCGGTGATCTTTTGTACTGGGAAAGTCATGCCCGGTGAACTTTTGTATGGCAAAAGTCATGCCCGGTGATCTTTTGTACTGGGAAAGTCATGCCCGGTGAACTTTTGTATGGGAAAAGTCATGCCCGGTGAACTTTTGTATGGGAAAAGTCATGCCCGGTGAACTTTTGTATTGGGAAAGTCATGCCCGGTCAACTTTTGTATTGGGAAAGTCATGCCCGGTGATCTTTTGTACTGGGAAAGTCATGCCCGGTGATCTTTTGTATTGGGAAAGTCATGCCCGGTCAACTTTTGTATTGGGAAAGTCATGCCCGGTCAACTTTTGTATTGGGAAAGTCATGTCCGGTGATCTTTTGTACTGGGAAAGTCATGCCCGGTGAACTTTTGTATGGGAAAAGTCATGCCCGGTGATCTTTTGTACTGGGAAAGTCATGCCCGGTCAACTTTTGTATGGGAAAAGTCATGCCCGGTGAACTTTTGTATTGGGAAAGTCATGCCCGGTCAACTTTTGTATTAGGAAAGTCATGCCCGGTGAACTTTTGTACTGGGAAAGTCAGTCCCGGTGAACTTTTGTATTGGGAAAGTCATGCCCGGTCAACTTTTGTATTGGGAAAGTCATGCCCGGTGATCTTTTGTACTGGGAAAGTCATGCCCGGTGAACTTTTGTATTGGGAAAGTCATGCCCGGTGATCTTTTGTACTGGGAAAGTCATGCCCGGTGAACTTTTGTATTGGGAAAGTCATGCCCGGTGAACTTTTGTATTGGGAAAGTCATGCCCGGTGAACTTTTGTATTGGGAAAGTCATGCCCGGTGAACTTTTGTATTGGGAAAGTCATGCCCGGTGAACTTTTGTATTGGGAAAGTCATGCCCGGTCAACTTTTGTATTGGGAAAGTCATGCCCGGTGAACTTTTGTACTGGGAAAGTCATGCCCGGTGAACTTTTGTATTGGGAAAGTCATGCCCGGTGAACTTTTGTATGGGAAAAGTCATGCCCGGTGAACTTTTGTATGGGAAAAGTCATGCCCGGTGAACATTTGTATTGGGAAATTCATGCCCGGTGAACTTTTGTATTGGGAAAATCATGCCCGGTGAACTTTTGTATTGGGAAAGTCATGCCCGGTGAACTTTTGTATTGGGAAAGTCATGCCCGGTCAACTTTTGTATTGGGAAAGTCATCCCCGGTGAACTTTTGTACTGGGAAAGTCATGCCCGGTGAACTTTTGTATTGGGAAAGTCATGCCCGGTGAACTTTTGTATGGGAAAAGTCATGCCCGGTGATTTTTTGTATGGGAAAAGTCATGCCCGGTGAACTTTTGTATTGGGAAAGTCATGCCCGGTCAACTTTTGTATTGGGAAAGTCATGCCCGGTGATCTTTTGTACTGGGAAAGTCATGCCCGGTGAACTTTTGTATGGGAAAAGTCATGCCCGGTGATCTTTTGTACTGGGAAAGTCATGCCCGGTGAACTTTTGTATTGGGAAAGTCATGCCCGGTCAACTTTTGTATTGGAAAAGTCATGCCCGGTGATCTTTTGTACTGGGAAAGTCATGCCCGCTGAACTTTTGTATTGGGAAAGTCATGCCCGGTGAACTTTTGTATGGGAAAAGTCATGCCCGGTGAACTTTTGTATGGGAAAAGTCATGCCCGGTGAACTTTTGTATTGGGAAAGTCATGCCCGGTCAACTTTTGTATTGGGAAAGTCATGCCCGGTGATCTTTTGTACTGGGAAAGTCATGCCCGGTGAACTTTTGTATTGGGAAAGTCATGCCCGGTCAACTTTTGTATTGGGAAAGTCAAGCCCGGTCAACTTTTGTATTGGGAAAGTCATGCCCGGTGATCTTTTGTACTGGGAAAGTCATGCCCGGTGAACTTTTGTATGGGAAAAGTCATGCCCGGTGATCTTTTGTACTGGGAAAGTCATGCCCGGTCAACTTTTGTATTAGGAAAGTCATGCCCGGTGAACTTTTGTACTGGGAAAGTCATGCCCGGTGAACTTTTGTATTGGGAAAGTCATGCCCGGTCAACTTTTGTATTGGGAAAGTCATGCCCGGTGATCTTTTGTACTGGGAAAGTCATGCCCGGTGAACTTTTGTATTGGGAAAGTCATGCCCGGTGAACTTTTGTATGGGAAAAGTCATGCCCGGTGAACTTTTGTATTGGGAAAGTCATGCCCGGTGAACTTTTGTACTGGGAAAGTCATGCCCGGTGAACTTTTGTACTGGGAAAGTCATGCCCGGTGAACTTTTGTATTGGGAAAGTCATGCCCGGTGA
The DNA here is from genome assembly GCF_047663935.1 of Musca autumnalis. Lineage (NCBI taxonomy): Eukaryota > Metazoa > Arthropoda > Insecta > Diptera > Muscidae > Musca > Musca autumnalis. The sequence continues at coordinate 8,689 of NW_027411992.1, forward strand.
ACTTTTGTATTGGGAAAGTCATGCCCGGTGAACTTTTGAATTGGGAAAGTCATGCCCGGTGAACTTTTGTATTGGGAAAGTCATGCCCGGTCAACTTTTGTATGGGAAAATTCATGCCCGGTGAACTTTTGTATTGGGAAAGTCATGCCCGGTCAACTTTTGTATTAGGAAAGTCATGACCGGTGAACTTTTGTATTGGGAAAGTCATGCCCGGTGATCTTTTGTACTGGGAAAGTCATGCCCGGTGAACTTTTGTATGGGAAAAGTCATGCCCGGTGATCTTTTGTACTGGGAAAGTCATGCCCGGTCAACTTTTGTATTAGGAAAGTCATGCCCGGTGAACTTTTGTACTGGGAAAGTCATGCCCGGTGAACTTTTGTATTGGGAAAGTCATGCCCGGTCAACTTTTGTATTGGGAAAGTCATGCCCGGTGATCTTTTGTACTGGGAAAGTCATGCCCGGTGAACTTTTGTATTAAGAAAGTCATGCCCGGTGAACTTTTGTATGGGAAAAGTCATGCCCGGTGAACTTTTGTATTGGGAAAGTCATGCCCGGTGAACTTTTGTACTGGGAAAGTCATGCCCGGTGAACTTTTGTACTGGGAAAGTCATGCCCGGTGAACTTTTGTATTGGGAAAGTCATGCCCGGTGAACTTTTGTATTGGGAAAGTCATGCCCGGTGAACTTTTGTATTGGGAAAGTCATGCCCGGTGAACTTTTGTATTGGGAAAGTCATGCCCGGTCAACTTTTGTATGGGAAAAGTCATGCCCGGTGAACTTTTGTATTGGGAAAGTCATGCCCGGTCAACTTTTGTATTAGGAAAGTCATGACCGGTGAACTTTTGTATGGGAAAAGTCATGCCCGGTAATCTTTTGTACTGGGAAAGTCATGCCCGGTGAACTTTTGTATTGGGAAAGTCATGCCCGGTCAACTTTTGTATTAGGAAAGTCATGCCCGGTGAACTTTTGTACTGGGAAAGTCATGCCCGGTGAACTTTTGTATTGGGAAAGTCATGCCCGGTCAACTTTTGTATTGGGAAAGTCATGCCCGGTGATCTTTTGTACTGGGAAAGTCATGCCCGGTGAACTTTTGTATTGGGAAAGTCATGCCCGGTGATCTTTTGTACTGGGAAAGTCATGCCCGGTGAACTTTTGTATTGGGAAAGTCATGCCCGGTGAACTTTTGTATTGGGAAAGTCATGCCCGGTGAACTTTTGTACTGGGAAAGTCATGCCCGGTGAACTTTTGTACTGGGAAAGTCATGCCCGGTCAACTTTTGTACTGGGAAAGTCATGCCCGGTGAACTTTTGTACTGGGAAAGTCATGCCCGGTCAACTTTTGTATTGGGAAAGTCATGCCCGGTGATCTTTTGTACTGGGAAAGTCATGCCCGGTGAACTTTTGTACTGGGAAAGTCATGCCCGGTGAACTTTTGTAATGGGAAAGTCATGCCCGGTGAACTTTTGTATTGGGAAAATTATGCCCGGTGAACTTTTGTATTGGGAAAGTCATGCCCGGTGAACTTTTGTATTGGGAAAGTCATGCCCGGTGAACTTTTGTATTGGGAAAGTCATGCCCGGTGAACTTTTGTATTGGGAAAGTCATGCCCGGTGAACTTTTGAATTGGGAAAGTCATGCCCGGTGAAGTTTTGTACTGGGAAAGTCATGCCCGGTGAACTTTTGTATTGGGAAAGTCATGCCCGGTGAACTTTTGTATTGGGAAAGTCATGCCCGGTGAACTTTTGTATTGGGAAAGTCATGCCCGGTGAACTTTTGTATTGGGAAAGTCATGCCCGGTGAACTTTTGTATTGGGAAAGTCATGGAAAGTCATGCCCGGTCAACTTTTGTATTAGGAAAGTCATGCCCGTTGAACTTTTGTACTGGGAAAGTCATGCCCGGTGAACTTTTGTATTGGGAAAGTCATGCCCGGTCAACTTTTGTATTGCGAAAGTCATGCCCGGTGATCTTTTGTACTGGGAAAGTCATGCCCGGTGAACTTTTGTATTGGGAAATTCATGCCCGGTGAACTTTTGTATTGGGAAAGTCATGCCCGGTGATCTTTTGTACTGGGAAAGTCATGCCCGGTGAACTTTTATATGGGAAAAGTCATGCCCGGTGATCTTTTGTACTGGGAAAGTCATGCCCGGTGAACTTTTGTATGGGAAAAGTCATGCCCGGTGAACTTTTGTATTGGGAAAGTCATGCCCGGTGATCTTTTGTACTGGGAAAGTCATGCCCGGTGAACTTTTGTATGGGAAAAGTAATTCCCGGTGAACTTTTGTATTGGGAAAGTCATGCCCGGTGAACTTTTGTACTGGGAAAGTCATGCCCGGTGAACTTTTGTATTGGGAAAGTCATGCCCGGTGATCTTTTGTACTGGGAAAGTCATGCCCGGTGAACTTTTGTATTGGGAAAGTCATGCCCGGTGAACTTTCGTTTTGGGAAAGTCATGCCCGGTGAACTTTTGTATTGGGAAAGTCATGCCCGGTGAACTTTTGTACTGGGAAAGTCATGCCCGGTGAAATTTTGTATGGGAAAAGTCATGCCCGGTGAACTTTTGTATTGGGAAAGTCATGCCCGGTGATCTTTTGTACTGGGAAAGTCATGCCCGGTGAACTTTTGTATGGGAAAAGTCATGCCCGGTGAACTTTTGTATTGGGAAAGTCATGCCCGGTGAACTTTTGTACTGGGAAAGTCATGCCCGGTGAACTTTTGTATTGGGAAAGTCATGCCCGGTGAACTTTTGTACTGGGAAAGTCATGCCCGGTGAACTTTTGTATTGGGAAAGTCATGCCCGGTGAACTTTTGTATTGGGAAAGTCATGCCCGGTGAACTTTTGTATTGGGAAAGTCATGCCCGGTGAACTTTTGTATTGGGAAAGTCATGCCCGGTGAACTTTTGTATTGGGAAAGTCATGCCCGGTGAACTTTTGTATTGGGAAAGTCATGCCCGGTGAACTTTTGTATTGGGAAAGTCATGCCCGGTGAACTTTTGTACTGGGAAAGTCATGCCCGGTGAACTTTTGTACTGGGAAAGTCATGCCCGGTGAACTTTTGTATTGGGAAAGTCATGCCCGGTGAACTTTTGTATATGAAAAGTCATGCCCGGTGAACTTTTGTATGGGAAAAGTCATGCCCGGTGAACTTTTGTATTGGGAAAGTCATGCCCGGTCAACTATTGTATGGGAAAAGTCATGCCCGGTGAACTTTTGTATGGGAAAAGTCATGCCCGGTGAACTTTTGTATTGGGAAAGTCATGCCCGGTGATCTTTTGTATTGGGAAAGTCATGCCCTGTCAACTTTTGTATGGGAAAAGTCATGCCCGGTGAACTTTTGTATTGGGAAAGTCATGCCCGGTCAACTTTTGTATTGGGAAAGTCATGCCCGGTCAACTTTTGTATTGGGAAAGTCATGCCCGGTGATCTTTTGTACTGGGAAAGTCATGCCCGGTGAACTTTTGTATGGGAAAAGTCATGCCCGGTGATCTTTTGTACTGGGAAAGTCATGCCCGGTGAACTTTTGTACTGGGAAAGTCATGCCCGGTGAACTTTTGTATTGGGAAAGTCATGCCCGGTGAACTTTTGTATTGGGAAAGTCATGCCCGGTGAACTTTTGTACTGGGAAAGTCATGCCCGGTGAACTTTTGTATTGGGAAAGTCATGCCCGGTGAACTTTTGTATTGGGAAAGTCATGCCCGGTGAACTTTTGGATTGGGAAAGTCATGCCCGGTGAACTTTTGTACTGGGAAAGTCATGCCCGGTGAACTTTTGTATTGGGAAAGTCATGCCCGGTGAACTTTTGTATTGGGAAAGTCATGCCCGGTGAACTCTTGTACTGGGAAAGTCATGCCCGGTGAACTTTGGTATTGGGAAAGTCATGCCCGGTGAACTTTTGTATTGGGAAAGTCATGCCCGGTGAACTTTTGTATTGGGAAAGTCATGCCCGGTGAACTTTTGTATTGGGAAAGTCATGCCCGGTCAACTTTTGTATTGGGAAAGTCATGCCCGGTCAACTTTTTTATTGGGAAAGTCATGCCCGGTGATCTTTTGTACTGGGAAAGTCATGCCCGGTGAACTTTTGTATGGGAAAAGTCATGCCCGGTGATCTTTTGTACTGGGAAAGTCATGCCCGGTGAACTTTTGTACTGGGAAAGTCATGCCCGGTGAACTTTTGTATTGGGAAAGTCATGCCCGGTGAACTTTTGTATTGGGAAAGTCATGCCCGGTGAACTTTTGTACTGGGAAAGTCATGCCCGGTGAACTTTTGTATTGGGAAAGTCATGCCCGGTGAACTTTTGTATTGGGAAAGTCATGCCCGGTGAACTTTTGTATTGGGAAAGTCATGCCCGGTGAACTTTTGTACTGGGAAAGTCATGCCCGTTGAACTTTTGTATTGGGAAAGTCATGCCCGGTGAACTTTTGTATTGGGAAAGTCATGCCCGGTGAACTTTTGTATTGGGAAAGTCATGCCCGGTGAACTTTTGTACTGGGAAAGTCATGCCCGGTGAACTTTTGTATTGGGAAATCATGCCCGGTGAACTTTTGTATTGGGAAAGTCATGCCCGGTGAGCTTTTGTATTGGGAAAGTCATGCCCGGTCAACTTTTGTATTGGGAAAGTCATGCCCGGCGATCTTTTGTACTGGGAAAGTCATGCCCGGTGAACTTTTGTATTGGGAAAGTCATGCCCGGTCAACTTTTGTATTGGGAAAGTCATGCCCGGTGAACTTTTGTACTGGGAAAGTCATGCCCAGTGAACTTTGGTATTGGGAAAGTCATGCCCGGTGAACTTTTGTATGGGAAAAGTCATGCCCGGTGAACTTTTGTATGGGAAAAGTCATGCCCGGTGAACTTTTGTGTTGGGAAAGTCATGCCCGGTCAACTTTTGTATTGGGAAAGTCATGCCCGGTGATCTTTTGTACTGGGAAAGTCATGCCCGGTGAACTTTTGTATTGGGAAAGTCATGCCCGGTCAACTTTTGTATTGGGAAAGTCATGCCCGGTCATCTTTTTTATTGGGAAAGTCATGCCCGGTGATCTTTTGTACTGGGAAAGTCATGCCCGGTGAACTTTTTTATGGGAAAAGTCATGCCCGGTGATCTTTTGTACTGGGAAAGTCATGCCCGGTCAACTTTTTTATGGGAAAAGTCATGCCCGGTGAACTTTTGTATTGGGAAAGTCATGCCCGGTCAACTTTTGTATTGGGAAAGTCATGCCCGGTGATCTTTTGTACTGGGAAAGTCATGCCCGGTGAACTTTTGTATTGGGAAAGTCATGCCCGGTAAACTTTTGTATGGGAAAAATCATGCCCGGTGAACTTTTGTATTGGGAAAGTCATGCCCGGTGATCTTTTGTACTGGGAAAGTCATGCCCGCTGAACTTTTGTATTGGGAAAGTCATGCCCGGTCAACTTTTGTATTGGGAAAGCCATGCCCGGTGAACTTTTGTATTGGGAAAGTCATGCCCGGTGATCTTTTGTACTGGGAAAGTCATGCCCGGTGAACTTTTGTATTGGGAAAGTCATGCCCGGTGAACTTTTGTATTGGGAAAGTCATGCCCGGTGAACTTTTGTACTGGGAAAGTCATGCCCGGTGAACTTTTGTATTGGGAAAGTCATGCCCGGTGAACTTTTGTATTGGGAAAGTCATGCCCGGTCAACTTTTGTATGGGAAAAGTCATGCCCGGTGAACTTTTGTATTGGGAAAATCATGCCCGGTCAACTTTTGTATTAGGAAAGTCATGCCCGGTGAACTTTTGTATGGGAAAAGTCATGCCCGGTGATCTTTTGTACTGGGAAAGTCATGCCCGGTGAACTTTTGTATTGGGAAAGTCATGCCCGGTGAACTTTTGTATTGGGAAAGTCATGCCCGGTGAACTTTTGTATTGGGAAAGTCATGCCCGGTGAACTTTTGTACTGGGAAAGTCATGCCCGGTGAACTTTTGTATTGGGAAAGTCATGCCCGGTGAACTTTTGTATTGGGAAAGTCATGCCCGGTGAACTTTTGTATTGGGAAAGTCATGCCCGGTGATCTTTTGTACTGGGAAAGTCATGCCCGGTGAACTTTTGTATGGGAAAAGTCATGCCCGGTGATCTTTTGTACTGGGAAAGTCATGCCCGGTGAACTTTTGTATGGGAAAAGTCATGCCCGGTGAACTTTTGTATTGGGAAAGTCATGCCCGGTGATCTTTTGTACTGGGAAAGTCATGCCCGGTGAACTTTTGTATGGGAAAAGTCATGCCCGATGAACTTTTGTATTGGGAAAGTCATGCCCGGTGAACTTTTGTACTGGGAAAGTCATGCCCGGTGAACTTTTGTATTGGGAAAGTCATGCCCGGTGATCTTTTGTACTGGGAAAGTCATGCCCGGTGTACTTTTGTATTGGGAAAGTCATGCCCGGTGAACTTTTGTATTGGGAAAGTCATGCCCGGTGAACTTTTGTATTGGGAAAGTCATGCCCGGTGAACTTTTGTACTGGGAAAGTCATGCCCGGTGAAATTTTGTATGGGAAAAGTCATGCCCGGTGAACTTTTGTATTGGGAAAGTCATGCCCGGTGATCTTTTGTACTGGGAAAGTCATGCCCGGTGAACTTTTGTATGGGAAAAGTCATGCCCGGTGAACTTTTGTATTGGGAAAGTCATGCCCGGTGAACTTTTGTATTGGAAAAGTCATGCCCGGTGAACTTTTGTATTGGGAAAGTCATGCCCGGTGAACTTTTGTACTGGGAAAGTCATGCCCGGTTAACTTTTGTATTGGGAAAGTCATGCCCGGTGAACTTTTGTATTGGGAAAGTCATGCCCGGTGAACTTTTGTACTGGGAAAGTCATGCCCGGTGAACTTTTGTATTGGGAAAGTCATGCCCGGTGAACTTTTGTATTGGGAAAGTCATGCCCGGTGAACTTTTGTATGGGAAAAGTCATGCCCGGTGAACTTTTGTGTTGGGAAAGTCATGCCCGGTCAACTTTTGTATTGGGAAAGTCATGTCCGGCGATCTTTTGTACTGGGAAAGTCATGCCCGGTGAACTTTTGTATTGGGAAAGTCATGCCCGGTGAACTTTTGTATGGGAAAAGTCATGCCCGGTGAACTTTTGTATTGGGAAAGTCATGCCCGGTGAACTTTTGTATTGGGAAAGTCATGCCCGGTGAACTTTTGTATTGGGAAAGTCATGCCCGGTGAACTTTTGTACTGGGAAAGTCATGCCCGGTGAACTTTTGTATTGGGAAAGTCATGCCCGGTGAACTTTTGTATTGGGAAAGTCATGCCCAGTGAACTTTTGTACTGGGAAAGTCATGCCCGGTGAACTTTTGTATTGGGAAAGTCATGCCCGGTGAACTTTTGTATTGAGAAAGTCATGCCCGGTGAACTTTTGTATTGGGAAAGTCATGCCCGGTGAACTTTTGTACTGGGAAAGTCATGCCCGGTGAACTTTTGTATTGGGAAAGTCATGCCCGGTGAACTTTTGTATATGAAAAGTCATGCCCGGTGAACTTTTGTATGGGAAAAGTCATGCCCGGTGAACTTTTGTATTGGGAAAGTCATGCCCGGTGAACTTTTGTATTGGGAAAGTCATGGCCGGTGATCTTTTGTACTGGGAAAGTCATGCCCGGTGAACTTTTGTATTGGGAAAGTCATGCCCGGTCAACTTTTGTATTGGGAAAGTCATGCCCGGTGATCTTTTGCACTGGGAAAGTCATGCCCGGTGAACTTTTGTATTGGGAAAGTCATGCCCGGTGAACTTTTGTATGGGAAAAGTCATGCCCGGTGAACTTTTGTATTGGGAAAGTCATGCCCGGTGAACTTTTGTATTGGGAAAGTCATGCCCGGTGAATTTTGTATTGGAAAAGTCATGCCCGGTGAACTTTTGTATTGGGAAAGTCATGCCCGGTGATCTTTTATACTGGGAAAGTCATGCCCGGTGAACTTTTGTATTGGGAAAGTCATGCCCGGTCAACTTTTGTATTGGGAAAGTCATGCCCGGTGATCTTTTGTACTGGAAAAGTCATGCCCGGTGAACTTTTGTATGGGAAAAGTCATGCCCGGTGAACTTTTGTATTGGGAAAGTCATGCCCGGTGAACTTTTGTATTGGGAAAGTCATGCCCGGTGATCTTTTGTACTGGGAAAGTCATGCCCGGTGAACTTTTGTATTGGGAAAGTCATGCCCGGTGAACTTTTGTATTGGGAAAGTCATGCCCGGTGATCTTTTGTACTGGGAAAGTCATGCCCGGTGAACTTTTGTATTGGGAAAGTCATGCCCGGTGATCTTTTGTACTGGGAAAGTCATGCCCGGTCAACTTTTGTATTAGGAAAGTCATGCCCGGTGAACTTTTGTACTGGGAAAGTCATGCCCGGTGAATTTTTGTATTGGGAAAGTCATGCCCGGTCAACTTTTGTATTGGGAAAGTCATGCCCGGTGATCTTTTGTACTGGGAAAGTCATGCCCGGTGAACTTTGTATTGGGAAAGTCATGCCCGGTGAACTTTTGTATGGGAAAAGTCATGCCCGGTGAACTTTTGTATTGGGAAAGTCATGCCCGGTGAACTTTTGTACTGGGAAAGTCATGCCCGGTGAACTTTTGTACTGGGAAAGTCATGCCCGGTGAACTTTTGTATTGGGAAAGTCATGCCCGGTGAACTTTTGTATTGGGAAAGTCATGCCCGGTGAACTTTTGTATTGGGAAAGTCATGCCCGGTCAACTTTTGTATTGGGAAAGTCATGCCCGGTCAACTTTTGTATGGGAAAAGTCATGCCCGGTGAACTTTTGTATTGGGAAAGTCATGCCCGGTGAACTTTTGTATGGGAAAAGTCATGCCCGGTGAACTTTTGTATGGGAAAAGTCATGCCCGGTGAACTTTTGTATGGGAAAAGTCATGCCCGGTGAACTTTTGTATTAGGAAAGTCATGCCCGGTGAACTTTTGTACTGGGAAAGTCATGCCCGGTGAACTTTTGTATTAGGAAAGTCATGCCCGGTCAACTTTTGTATTGGGAAAGTCATGCCCGGTGATCTTTTGTACTGGGAAAGTCATGCCCGGTGAACTTTTGTATTGGGAAAGTCATGCCCGGTGATCTTTTGTACTGGGAAAGTCATGCCCGGTGAACTTTTGTATTGGGAAAGTCATGCCCGGTGAACTTTTGTATTGGGAAAGTCATGCCCGGTGAACTTTTGTACTGGGAAAGTCATGCCCGGTGAACTTTTGTACTGGGAAAGTCATGCCCGGTCAACTTTTGTACTGGGAAAGTCATGCCCGGTGAACTTTTGTACTGGGAAAGTCATGCCCGGTCAACTTTTGTATTGGGAAAGTCATGCCCGGTGATCTTTTGTACTGGGAAAGTCATGCCCGGTGAACTTTTGTACTGGGAAAGTCATGCCCGGTGAACTTTTGTATTGGGAAAGTCATGCCCGGTGAACTTTTGTATTGGGAAAGTCATGCCCGGTGAACTTTTGTATTGGGAAAGTCATGCCCGGTGAACTTTTGTATTGGGAAAGTCATGCCCGGTGAACTTTTGTATTGGGAAAGTCATGCCCGGTGAACTTTTGTATTGGGAAAGTCATGCCCGGTGAACTTTTGTATTGGGAAAGTCATGCCCGGTGAACTTTTGTATTGGGAAAGTCATGCCCGGTGAACTTTTGTACTGGGAAAGTCATGCCCGGTGAACTTTTGTATTGGGAAAGTCATGCCCGGTGAACTTTTGTATTGGGAAAGTCATGCCCGGTGAACTTTTGTATTGGGAAAGTCATGCCCGGTGAACTTTTATATTGGGAAAGTCATGCCCGGTGAACTTTTGTATTGGGAAAGTCATGCCCGGTGAACTTTTGTATTGGGAAAGTCATGCCCGGTTGACTTTTGTATTGGGAAAGTCATGCCCGGTGAACTTTTGTATTGGGAAAGTCATGCCCGGTCAACTTTTGTATTGGGAAAGTCATGCCCGGTGAACTTTTGTATGGGAAAAGTCATGCCCGGTGAACTTTTGTATGGGAAAAGTCATGCCCGGTGTACTTTTGTATTGGGAAAGTCATGCCCGGTCAACTTTTGTATTGGGAAAGTCATGCCCGGTGATCTTTTGTATTGGGAAAGTCATGCCCGGTGAACTTTTGTATTGGGAAAGTCATGCCCGGTCAACTTTTGTATTGGGAAAGTCATGCCCGGTGAACTTTTGTACTGGGAAAGTCATGCCCGGTGAACTTTTGTATTGGGAAAGTCATGGCCGGTGAACTTTTGCATGGAAAAAGTCATGCCCGGTGAACTTTTGTATAGGAAAAGTCATGCCCGGTGAACTTTTGTATTGGGAAAGTCATGCCCGGTCAACTTTTGTATTGGGAAAGTCATGCCCGGTGATCTTTTGTACTGGGAAAGTCATGCCCGGTGAACTTTTGTATTGGGAAAGTCATGCCCGGTCAACTTTTGTATTGGGAAAGTCATGCCCGGTCAACTTTTGTATTGGGAAAGTCATGCCCGGTGATCTTTTGTACTGGGAAAGTCATGCCCGGTGAACTTTTGTATTGGGAAAGTCATGCCCGGTGAACTTTTGTATTGGGAAAGTCATGCCCGGTCAACTTTTGTATTGGGAAAGTCATGCCCGGTGATCTTTTGTACTGGGAAAGTCATGCCCGGTGAACTTTTGTATTGGGAAAGTCATGCCCGGTGATCTTTTGTACTGGGAAAGTCATGCCCGGTGAACTTTTGTATTGGGAAAGTCATGCCCGGTGAACTTTTGTATTGGGAAAGTCATGCCCGGTGATCTTTTGTACTGGGAAAGTCATGCCCGGTGAACTTTTGTATTGGGAAAGTCATGCCCGGTGAACTTTTGTATTGGGAAAGTCATGCCCGGTGAACTTTTGTATTGGCAAAGTCATGCCCGGTCAACTTTTGTATTGGGAAAGTCATGCCCGGTGAACTTTTGTATTGGGAAAGTCATGCCCGGTGAACTTTTGTATTGGGAAAGTCATGCCCGGTGATCTTTTGTACTGGGAAAGTCATGCCCGGTGAACTTTTGTATTGGGAAAGTCATGTCCGGTCAACTTTTGTATTGGGAAAGTCATGCCCGGTGATCTTTTGTACTGGGAAAGTCATGCCCGGTGAACTTTTGTATGGGAAAAGTCATGCCCGGTGAACTTTTGTATTGGGAAAGTCATGCCCGGTGAACTTTTGTATTGGGAAAGTCATGCCCGGTGATCTTTTGTACTGGGAAAGTCATGCCCGGTGAACTTTTGTATTGGGAAAGTCATGCCCGGTCAACTTTTGTATTGGGAAAGTCATGCCCGGTGATCTTTTGTACGGGGAAAGTCATGCCCGGTGAACTTTTGTATTGGGAAAGTCATGCCCGGTGAACTTTTGTATGGGAAAAGTCATGCCCGGTGAACTTTTGTATTGGGAAAGTCATGCCCGGTGAACTTTTGTATTGGGAAAGTCATGCCCGGTCAACTTTTGTATTGGGAAAGTCATGCCCGGTCAACTTTTGTATTGGGAAAGTCATGCCCGGTGAACTTTTGTATTGGGAAAGTCATGCCCGGTGAACTTTTGTATTGGGAAAGTCATGCCCGGTGATCTTTTGTACTGGGAAAGTCATGCCCGGTGAACTTTTGTATTGGGAAAGTCATGCCCGGTGAACTTTTGTATTGGGAAAGTCATGCCCGGTGAACTTTTGTACTGGGAAAGTCATGCCCGGTGAACTTTTGTACTGGGAGAGTCATGCCCGGTCAACTTTTGTATTGGGAAAGTCATGCCCGGTGATCTTTTGTACTGGGAAAGTCATGCCCGGTGAACTTTTGTACTGGGAAAGTCATGCCCGGTGAACTTTTGTATTGGGAAAGTCATGCCCGGTGAACTTTTGTATTGGGAAAGTCGTGCCCGGTGAACTTTTGTATTGGGAAAGTCATGCCCGGTGAACTTTTTTATTGGGAAAGTCATGCCCGGTGAACTTTTGTATTGGGAAAGTCATGCCCGGTGAACTTTTGTATTGGGAAAGTCATGCCCGGTGAACTTTTGTATTGGGAAAGTCATGCCCGGTGAACTTTTGTATTGGGAAAGTCATGCCCGGTGAACTTTTGTACTGGGAAAGTCATGCCCGGTGAACTTTTGTATTGGGAAAGTCATGCCCGGTGAACTTTTGTATTGGGAAAGTCATGCCCGGTGAACTTTTGTATTGGGAAAGTCATGCCCGGTGAACTTTTGTATTGGGAAAGTCATGCCCGGTGAACTTTTGTATTGGGAAAGTCATGCCCGGTGAACTTTTGTATTGGGAAAGTCATGCCCGGTCAACTTTTGTATTGGGAAAGTCATGCCCGGTTAACTTTTGTATTGGGAAAGTCATGCCCGGTCAACTTTTGTATTGGGAAAGTCATGCCCGGTGAACTTTTGTATTGGGAAAGTCATGCCCGGTGAACTTTTGGGCATGACTTTCCCAATACAAAAGTTCACCGGGCATGACTTTCCCAATACAAAAGTTCACCGGGCATGACTTTCCCAATACAAAAGTTCACCGGGCATGACTTACCCAGTACAAAAGTTCACCGGGCATGACTTTCCCAGTCCAAAAGTTCACAGGGCATGACTTTCCCAATACAAAAGTTCACCGGGCATGACTTTCCCAGTACAAAAGATCACCGGGCATGACTTTCCCAGTACATATGATCACCGGGCATGAATTTTCCCATACAAAAGTTCACCGGGCATGACTTTCCCAATACAAAAGTTCACCGGGCATGACTTTTCCCATACAAAAGTTCACCGGTCATGACTTTTCCCATACAAAAGTTCACCGGGCATGACTTTCCCAGTACAAAAGAACACCGGGCATGACTTTCCCAATACAAAAGTTCACCGGGCATGACTTTCCCAATACAAAAGTTCATGGGGCATGACCTTCCCAATACAAAAGTTCACCGGGCATGACTTTCCCAATACAAAAGTTCACCGGGCATGACTTTCCCAGTACAAAAGATCACCGGGCATGACTTTCCCAATACAAAAGTTCACCGGGCATGATTTTCCCAATACAAAAGTTCACCGGGCATGACTTTCCCAATACAAAAGTTGACCGGGCATGACTTTCCCAATACAAAAGTTCACCGGGCATGACTTTCCCAGTACAAAAGATCACCGGGCATGACTTTCCCAATACAAAAGTTCACCGGGCATGACTTTCCCAATACAAAAGTTCACCGGGCATGACTTTCCCAATACAAAAGTTCACCGGGCATGGCTTTCCCAGTACAAAAGTTCACCGGGCATGACTTTCCCAATACAAAAGTTCACCGGGCATGACTTTCCCAGTACAAAAGTTCACCGGGCATGACTTTCCCAATACAAAAGTTCACCGGGCATGACTTTCCCAATACAAAAGTTCACCGGGCATGACTTTCCCAATACAAAAGTTCACCGGGCATGACTTTCCCAATACAAAAGTTCACCGGGCATGACTTTCCCAATACAAAAGTTCACCGGGCATGACTTTCCCAATACAAAAGTTCACCGGGCATGACTTTCCCAATACAAAAGTTCACCGGGCGTGACTTTCCCAATACAAAAGTTCACCGGGCATGACTTTCCCAGTACAAAAGTTCACCGGGCATGACTTTCCCAGTACAAAATATCACCGGGCATGACTTTCCCAATACAAAAGTTGACCGGGCATGACTTTCCCAGTACAAAAGTTCACCGGGCATGACTTTCCCAGTACAAAAGTTGACCGGGCATGACTTTCCCAGTACAAAAGTTCACCGGCCATGACTTTCCCAGTACAAAAGTTCACCGGGCATGACTTTCCCAGTACAAAAGTTCACCGGGCATGACTTTCCCAGTACAAAAGTTCACCGGGCATGACTTTCCCAGTACAAAAGATCACCGGGCATGACTTTCCCAGTACAAAAGATCACCGGGCATGACTTTCCCAATACAAAAGTTGACCGGGCATGACTTTCCCAATGCAAAAGTTCACAGGGCATGATTTTCCCAGTACAAAAGTTGACCGGGCATGACTTTCCCAGAACAAAAGTTCACCGGCCATGACTTTCCCAGTACAAAAGTTCACCGGGCATGACTTTCCCAGTACAAAAGTTCACCGGGCATGACTTTCCCAGTACAAAAGTTCACCGGGCATGACTTTCCCAGTACAAAAGATCACCGGGCATGACTTTCCCAATACAAAAGTTCACCGGGCATGACTTTTCCCATACAAAAGTTGATTTTCCCAGTACAAAAGTTGACCGGGCATGACTTTCCCAGTACAAAAGTTCACCGGCCATGACTTTCCCAGTACAAAAGTTCACCGGGCATGACTTTCCCAGTACAAAAGTTCACCGGGCATGACTTTCCCAGTACAAAAGTTCACCGGGCATGACTTTCCCAGTACAAAAGATCACCGGGCATGACTTTCCCAATACAAAAGTTCACCGGGCATGACTTTTCCCATACAAAAGTTGACCGGGCATGACTTTCCCAGTACAAAAGATCACCGGGCATGACTTTTCCCATACAAAAGTACTGGGAAAGTCATGCCCGGTGAACTTTTGTATTGGGAAAGTCATGCCCGGTGAACTTTTGTATTGGGAAAGTCATGCCCGGTCAACTTTTGTATTGGGAAAGTCATGTCCGGTGAACTTTTGTATTGGGAAAGTCATGCCCGGTGAACTTTTGTATTGGGAAAGTCATGCCCGGTGAACTTTTGTATTGGGAAAGTCATGCCCGGTGAACTTTTGTATTGGGAAAGTCAAGCCCGGTGAACTTTTGTATTGGGAAAGTCATGCCCGGTGAACTTTTGTACTGGGAAAGTCATGCCCGGTGAACTTTTGTATTGGGAAAGTCATGCCCGGTGAACTTTTGTACTGGGAAAGTCATGTCCGGTGAACTTTTGTATTGGGAAAGTCATGCCCGGTGAACTTTTGTATTGGGAAAGTCATGCCCGGTGAACTTTTGTACTGGGAAAGTCATGCCCGGTGAACTTTTGTATTGGGAAAGTCATGCCCGGTGAACTTTTGTATGGGAAAAGTCATGCCCGGTGAACTTTTGTATGGGAAAAGTCATGCCCGGTGAACTTTTGTATGGGAAAAGTCATGCCCGGTGATCTTTTGTACTGGGAAAGTCATGCCCGGTCAACTTTTGTATGGGAAAAGTCATGCCCGGTGAACTTTTGTATTGGGAAAGTCATGCCCGGTGATCTTTTGTACTGGGAAAGTCATGCCCGGTGAACTTTTGTATTGGGAAAATCATGCCCGGTCAACTTTTGTATTGGGAAAGTCATGCCCGGTGAACTTTTGTATTGGGAAAGTCATGCCCGGTGATCTTTTGTATTGGGAAAGTCATGCCCGGTGAACTTTTGTATTGGGAAAGTCATGCCCGGTGAACTTTTGTATTGGGAAAGTCATGCCCGGTGAACTTTTGTATTGGGAAAGTCATGCCCGGTGAACTTTTGTACTGGGAAAGTCATGCCCGGTGAACTTTTGTATTGGGAAAGTCATGCCCGGTGAACTTTTGTATTGGGAAAGTCATGCCCGGTGAACTTTTGTATTGGGAAAGTCATGCCCGGTGAACTTTTGTATTGGGAAAGTCATGCCCGGTGAACTTTTGTATTGGGAAAGTCATGCCCGGTCAACTTTTGTATTGGGAAAGTCATGCCCGGTGAACTTTTGTATTGGGAAAGTCATGCCCGGTCAACTTTTGTATTGGGAAAGTGATGCCCGGTGAACTTTTGTATTGGGAAAGTCATGCCCGGTGAACTTTTGTATTGGGAAAGTCATGCCCGGTGAACTTTCGTATTGGGAAAGTCATGCCCGGTGAACTTTTGTATTGGGAAAGTCATGCCGGTGAACTTTTGTATTGGGAAAGTCATGCCCGGTGAACTTTTGTATTGGGAAAGTCATGCCCGGTCAACTTTTGTATTGGGAAAGTCATGCCCGGTGAACTTTTGTACTGGGAAAGTCATGCCCGATGAACTTTTGTATTGGGAAAGTCATGCCCGGTGAACTTTTGTATGGGAAAAGTCATGCCCGGTGAACTTTTGTATGGGAAAAGTCATGCCCGGTGAACTTTTGTATTGGGAAAGACATGCCCGGTCAACTTTTGTATTGGGAAAGTCATGCCCGGTGATCTTTTGTACTGGGAAAGTCATGCCCGGTGAACTTTTGTATTGGGAAAGTCATGCCCGGTCAACTATTGTATTGGGAAAGTCATGCCCGGTCAACTTTTGTTTGGGAAA
Organism: Musca autumnalis; assembly: GCF_047663935.1. Classification (NCBI taxonomy): domain Eukaryota; kingdom Metazoa; phylum Arthropoda; class Insecta; order Diptera; family Muscidae; genus Musca; species Musca autumnalis. Next base: position 24,876 of record NW_027411992.1, read on the forward strand.
GTCATGCCCGGTGATCTTTTGTACTGGGAAAGTCATGCCCGGTGAACTTTTGTATGGGAAAAGTCATGCCCGGTGATCTTTTGTACTGGGAAAGTCATGCCCGGTGAACTTTTGTATGGGAAAAGTCATGCCCGGTGATCTTTGGTACTGGGAAAGTCATGCCCGGTCAACTTTTGTATGGGAAAAGTCATGCCCGGTGAACTTTTGTATCGGGAAAGTCATGCCTGGTCAACTTTTGTATTAGGAAAGTCATGCCCGGTGAACTTTTGTACTGGGAAAGTCATGCCCGGTGAACTTTTGTATTGGGAAAGTCATGCCCGGTCAACTTTAGTATTGGGAAAGTCATGCCCGGTGATCTTTTGTACTGGGAAAATCATACCCGGTGAACTTTTGTATTGGGAAAGTCATGCCCGGTGAACTTTTGTATGGGAAAAGTCATGCCCGGTGAACTTTTGTATTGGGAAAGTCATGCCCGGTGATCTTTTGTACTGGGAAAGTCATGCCCGGTGAACTTTTGTATTGGGAAAATCATGCCCGGTCAACTTTTGTATTGGGAAAGTCATGCCCGGTGAACTTTTGTATTGGGAAAGTCATGCCCGGTGATCTTTTGTACTGGGAAAGTCATGCCCGGTGAACTTTTGTATGGGAAAAGTCATGCCCGGTGATCTTTTGTACTGGGAAAGTCATGCCCGGTCAACTTTTGTATGGGAAAAGTCATGCCCGGTGAACTTTTGTATTGGGAAAGTCATGCCCGGTCAACTTTTGTATTAGGAAAGTCATGTCCGGTGAACGTTTGTACTGGGAAAATCATGCCCTGTGAACTTTTGTATTGGGAAAGTCATGCCCGGTCAACTTTTGTATTGGGAAAGTCATGCCCGGTGATCTTTTGTACTGGGAAAGTCATGCCCGGTGAACTTTTGTATTGGGAAAGTCATGCCCGGTGATCTTTTGTACTGGGAAAGTCATGCCCGGTGAACTTTTGTACTGGGAAAGTCATGCCCGGTGAACTTTTGTACTGGGAAAGTCATGCCCGGTGAACTTTTGTACTGGGAAAGTCATGCCCGGTGAACTTTTGTACTGGGAAAGTCATGCCCGGTCAACTTTTGTACTGGGAAAGTCATGCCCGGTGAACTTTTGTACTGGGAAAGTCATGCCCGGTCAACTTTTGTATTGGGAAAGTCATGCCCGGTGATATTTTGTACTGGGAAAGTCATGCCCGGTGAACTTTTGTACTGGGAAAGTCATGCCCGGTGAACTTTTGTATTGGGAAAGTCACGCCCGGTGAACTTTTGTATTGGGAAAGTCATGCCCGGTGAACTTTTGTATTGGGAAAGTCATGCCCGGTGAACTTTTGTATTGGGAAAGTCATGCCCGGTGAACTTTTGTATTGGGAAAGTCATGCCCGGTGAACTTTTGTATTGGGAAAGTCATGCCCGGTGAACTTTTGTATTGGGAAAGTCATGCCCGGTGAACTTTTGTATTGGGAAAGTCATGCCCGGTGAACTTTTGTACTGGGAAAGTCATGCCCGGTGAACTTTTGTATTGGGAAAGTCATGCCCGGTGAACTTTTGTACTGGGAAAGCCATGCCCGGTGAACTTTTGTATTGGGAAAGTCATGCCCGGTGAACTTTTGTATTGGGAAAGTCATGCCCGGTGAACTTTTGTATTGGGAAAGTCATGCCCGGTGATCTTTTGTACTGGGAAAGTCATGCCCGGTGAACTTTTGTATTGGGAAAGTCATGCCCGGTCAACTTTTGTATTGGGAAAGTCATGCCCGGTGAACTTTTGTATTGGGAAAATCATGCCCGGTGAACTTTTGTATTGGGAAAGTCATGCCCGGTGATCTTTTGTACTGGGAAAGTCATGCCCGGTGAACTTTTGTATTGGGAAAGTCATGCCCGGTGAACTTTTGTATTGGGAAAGTCATGCCCCATGAACTTTTGTATTGGGAAAGTCATGCCCGGTGAACTTTTGTATTGGGAAAGTCATGCCCGGTGTTCTTTTGTACTGGGAAAGTCATGCCCGGTGAACTTTTGTATGGGAAAAGTCATGCCCGGTGAACTTTTGTATGGGAAAAGTCATGCCCGGTGAACTTTTGTATTGGGAAAGTCATGCCCGGTGAACTTTTGTATGGGAAAATTCATGCCCGGTGATCATATGTACTGGGAAAGTCATGCCCGGTGATCTTTTGTACTGGGAAAGTCATGCCCGGTGAACTTTGTATTGGGAAAGTCATGCCCTGTGAACTTTTGGACTGGGAAAGTCATGCCCGGTGAACTTTTGTACTGGGTAAGTCATGCCCGGTGAACTTTTGTATTGGGAAAGTCATGCCCGGTGAACTTTTGTATTGGGAAAGTCATGCCCGGTGAACTTTTGTATTGGGAAAGTCATGCCCGGTGAACTTTTGTATTGGGAAAGTCATGCCCGGTGAACTTTTGTATTGGGAAAGTCATGCCCGGTGAACTTTTGTATTGGAAAAATCATGCCCGTCAACTTTTGTATTGGGAAAGTCATGCCCGGTGAACTTTTGTATTGGGAAAGTCATGCCCGGTGAAATTTTGTATTGGGAAAGTCATGCCCGGTCAACTTTTGTATGGGGAAAGTCATGCCCGGTGAACTTTTGTATTGGAAAGTCATGCCCGGTGAACTTTTGTATTGGAAAAGTCATGCCCGGTGATCTTTTGTACTGGGAAAGTCATGCCCGGTGAAACTTTTGTATGGGAAAAGTCATGCCCGGTGAACTTTTGTATGGGAAAAGTCATGCCCGGTGAACTTTTTGTATGGGAAAAGTCATGCCCGGTGATCTTTTGTACTGGGAAAGTCATGCCCGGTGATCTTTTGTACTGGGAAAGTCATGCCCGGTCAACTTTTGTATTGGGAAAGTCATGCCCGGTTATCTTTTGTACTGGGAAAGTCATGCCCCGTGAACTTTTGTACTGGGAAAGTCATGCCCGGTGAACTTTTGTATTGGGAAAGTCAAGCCCGGTGAACTTTTGTATTGGAAAAGTCATGCCCGGTGAACTTTTGTATTGGGAAAGTCATGCCGGTGAACTTTTGTATTGGGAAAGTCATGCCCGGTCAACTTTTGTATTGGGAAAGTCATGTCCGGTGAACTTTGTATTGGGAAAGTCATGCCCGGTGAACTTTTGTATTGGGAAAGTCATGCCCGGTGAACTTTTGTATTGGGAAAGTCATGCCCGGTGAACTTTTGTATTGGGAAAGTCATGCCCGGTGAACTTTTATATTGGGAAAGTCATGCCCGTTGAACTTTTGTATTGGGAAAGTCATGCCCGGTGAACTTTTGTATTGGGAAAGTCATGCCCGGTGAACTTTTGTACTGGAAAGTCATGCCCGGTGAACTTTTGTATTGGGAAAGTCATGCCCGGTGAACTTTTGTATGGGAAAAGTCATGCCCGGTGAACTTTTGTATGGGAAAAGTCATGCCCGGTGAACTTTTGTATGGGAAAAGTCATGCCCGGTGATCTTTTGTACTGGGAAAGTCATGCCCGGTCAACTTTTGTATGGGAAAAGTCATGCCCGGTGAACTTTTGTATTGGGAAAGTCATGCCCGGTGAACTTTTGTATTGGGAAAGTCATGCCCGGTCAACTTTTTGTATTGGGAAAGTCATGCCCGGTGATCTTTTGTACTGGGAAAGTCATGCCCGGTGAACTTTTGTATTGGGAAAGTCATGCCCGGTGATCTTTTGTACTGGGAAAGTCATGCCCGGTGAACTTTTTGTATTGGGAAAGTCATGCCCGGTGAACTTTTGTATTGGGAAAGTCATGCCCGGTGAACTTTTGTATTGGGAAAGTCATGCCCGGTGAACTTTTGTATTGGAAAAGTCATGTCCGGTGAACTTTTGTATTGGGAAAGTCATGCCCGGTGATCTTTTGTACTGGGAAAGTCATGCCCGGTCAACTTTTGTATTGGGAAAGTCATGCCCGGTGAACTTTTGTACGGGAAAAGTCATGCCCGGTGAACTTTTGTATTGGGAAAAATCATGCCCGGTGAACTTTTGTATTGGGAAAGTCATGCCCGGTGAACTTTTGTATTGGGAAAGTCATGCCCGGTGAACTTTTGTATTGGGAAAGTCATGCCCGGTGAACTTTTGTATTGGGAAAGTCATGCCCGGTGATCTTTTGTACTGGGAAAGTCATGCCCGGTGAACTTTTGTATTGGGAAAGTCATGCCCGGTGATCTTTTGTACTGGGAAAGTCATGCCCGGTGAACTTTTGTATTGGGAAAGTCATGCCCGGTGATCTTTTGTACTGGGAAAGTCATGCCCGGTGAACTTTTGTATGGGAAAAGTCATGCCCGGTGATCTTTTGTACTGGGAAAGTCATGCCCGGTGAACTTTTGTATTGGGAAAGTCATGCCCGGTCAACTTTTGTATTGGGAAAGTCATGCCCGGTGATCTTTTGTACTGGGAAAGTCATGCCCGGTGAACTTTTGTATTGGGAAAGTCATGCCCGGTGAACTTTTGTATGGGAAAAGTCATGCCCGGTGAACTTTTGTATGGGAAAAGTCATGCCCGGTGAACTTTTGTATGGGAAAAGTCATGCCCGGTGAACTTTTGTATTGGGAAAGTCATGCCCGGTCAACTTTTGTATTGGGAAAGTCATGCCCGGTGATCTTTTGTACTGGGAAAGTCATGCCCGGTGAACTTTTGTATTGGGAAAGTCATGCCCGGTCAACTTTTGTACTGGGAAAGTCATGCCCGGTGAACTTTTGTATGGGAAAAGTCATGTCCGGTGATCTTTTGTACTGGGAAAGTCATGCCCGGTGAACTTTTGTACTGGGAAAGTCATGCCCGGTGAACTTTTTTATTGGGAAAGTCATGCCCGGTGAACTTTTGTATGGGAAAAGTCATGCCCGGTGAACTTTTGTATTGGGAAAGTCATGCCCGGTCAACTTTTGTATTGGGAAAGTCATGCCCGGTGATCTTTTGTACTGGGAAAGTCATGCCCGGTGAACTTTTGTATTGGGAAAGTCATGCCCGGTCAACTTTTGTATTGGGAAAGTCATGCCCGGTCAACTTTTGTATTGGGAAAGTCATGCCCGGTGATCTTTTGTACTGGGAAAGTCATGCCCGGTGAACTTTTGTATGGGAAAAGTCATGCCCGGTGATCTTTTGTACTGGGAAAGTCATGCCCGGTCAACTTTTGTATTAGGAAAGTCATGCCCGGTGAACTTTTGTACTGGGAAAGTCATGCCCGGTGAACTTTTGTATTGGGAAAGTCATGCCCGGTCAACTTTTGTATTGGGAAAGTCATGCCCGGTGATCTTTTGTACTGGGAAAGTCATGCCCGGTTAACTTTTGTATTGGGAAAGTCATGCCCGGTGAACTTTTGTATGGAAAAAGTCATGCCCGGTGAACTTTTGTATTGGGAAAGTCATGCCCGGTGAACTTTTGTACTGGGAAAGTCATGCCCGGTGAACTTTTGTACAGGGAAAGTCATGCCCGGTGAACTTTTGTATTGGGAAAGTCATGCCCGGTGAACTTTTGTATTGGGAAAGTCATGCCCGGTGAACTTTTGTATTGGGAAAGTCATGCCCGGTTAACTTTTGTATTGGGAAAGTCATGCCCGGTCAACTTTTGTATTGGGAAAGTCATGCCCGGTCAACTTTTGTATGGGAAAAGTCATGCCCGGTGAACTTTTGTATTGGGAAAGTCATGCCCGGTCAACTTTTGTATTAGGAAAGTCATGCCCGGTGAACTTTTGTATGGGAAAAGTCATGCCCGGTGATCTTTTGTACTGGGAAAGTCATGCCCGGTGAACTTTTGTATTGGGAAAGTCATGCCCGGTGAACTTTTGTATTGGGAAGGTCATGCCCGGTGAACTTTTTGTATTGGGAAAGTCATGCCCGGTGAACTTTTGTATTGGGAAAGTCATGCCCGGTGAACTTTTGTATTGGGAAAGTCATGCCCGGTGAACTTTTGTACTGGGAAAGTCATGCCCGGTGAACTTTTGTATTGGGAAAGTCATGCCCGGTGAACTTTTGTATGGGAAAAGTCATGCCCGGTGAACTTTTGTATGGGAAAAGTCATGCCCGGTGAACTTTTGTATGGGAAAGTCATGCCCGGTGATCTTTTGTACTGGGAAAGTCATGCCCGGTCAACTTTTGTATGGGAAAAGTCATGCCCGGTGAACTTTTGTATTGGGAAAGTCATGCCCGGTGAACTTTTGTATTGGGAAAGTCATGCCCGGTCAACTTTTGTATTGGGAAAGTCATGCCCGGTGATCTTTGTACTGGGAAAGTCATGCCCGGTGAACTTTTGTATTGGGAAAGTCATGCCCGGTGATCTTTTGTACTGGGAAAGTCATGCCCGGTGAACTTTTGTATTGGGAAAGTCATGCCCGGTGAACTTTTGTATTGGGGAAAGTCATGCCCGGTGAACTTTTGTATTGGGAAAGTCATGCCCGGTGAACTTTTGTATTGGAAAAAGTCATGCCCGTCAACTTTTGTATTGGGAAGTCATGCCCGGTGATCTTTTGTACTGGGAAAGTCATGCCCGGTCAACTTTTGTATTGGGAAAAGTCATGCCCGGTGAACTTTTGTATGGGAAAAGTCATGCCCGGTGAACTTTTGTATTGGGAAAAATCATGCCCGGTGAACTTTTGTATTGGGAAAGTCATGCCCGGTGAACTTTTGTATGGGAAAGTCATGCCCGGTGAACTTTTGTATTGGGAAAGTCATGCCCGGTGAACTTTTGTATTGGGAAAGTCATGCCCGGTGATCTTTTGTACTGGGAAAGTCATGCCCGGTGAACTTTTGTATTGGGAAAGTCATGCCCGGTGATCTTTTGTACTGGGAAAGTCATGCCCGGTGAACTTTTGTATTGGGAAAGTCATGCCCGGTGATCTTTTGTATGGGAAAAGTCATGCCCGGTGAACTTTTGTATGGGAAAAGTCATGCCCGGTGAACTTTTGTATTGGGAAAGTCATGCCCGGTCAACTTTTGTATTGGGAAAGTCATGCCCGGTGATCTTTTGTACTGGAAAGTCATGCCCGGTGAACTTTTGTATTGGGAAAGTCATGCCCGGTCAACTTTTGTACTGGGAAAGTCATGCCCGGTGAACTTTTGTATGGGAAAAGTCATGCCCGGTGATCTTTTGTACTGGGAAAGTCATGCCCGGTCAACTTTTGTATTAGGAAAGTCATGCCCGGTGAACTTTTGGTACTGGGAAAGTCATGCCCGGTGAACTTTTTTATTGGGAAAGTCATGCCCGGTGAACTTTTGTATGGGAAAAGTCATGCCCGGTGAACTTTTGTATGGGAAAAGTCATGCCCGGTGAACTTTTATATTGGGAAAGTCATGCCCGGTCAACTTTTGTATTGGGAAAGTCATGCCCGGTGATCTTTTGTACTGGGAAAGTCATGCCCGGTGAACTTTTGTATTGGGAAAGTCATGCCCGGTCAACTTTTGTATTGGGAAAGTCATGCCCGGTCAACTTTTGTATTGGGAAAGTCATGCCCGGTGATCTTTTGTACTGGGAAAGTCATGCCCGGTGAACTTTTGTATGGGAAAAGTCATGCCCGGTGATCTTTTGTACTGGGAAAGTCATGCCCGGTCAACTTTTTGTATTAGGAAAGTCATGCCCGGTGAACTTTTGTACTGGAAAGTCATGCCCGGTGAACTTATGTATTGGGAAAGTCATGCCCGGTCAACTTTTGTATTGGGAAAGTCATGCCCGGTGATCTTTTGTACTGGGAAAGTCATGCCCGGTTAACTTTTGTATTGGGAAAGTCATGCCCGGTGAACTTTTGTATGGGAAAAGTCATGCCCGGTGATCTTTTGTACTGGGAAAGTCATGCCCGGTGAACTTTTGTATTGGGAAAGTCATGCCCGGTGATCTTTTGTACTGGGAAAGTCATGCCCGGTGAACTTTTGTATGGGAAAAGTCATGCCCGGTGATCTTTTGTACTGGGAAAGTCATGCCCGGTGAACTTTTGTATTGGGAAAGTCATGCCCGGTCAACTTTTGTATTGGGAAAGTCATGCCCGGTGATCTTTTGTACTGGGAAAGTCATGCCCGGTGAACTTTTGTATTGGGAAAGTCATGCCCGGTGAACTTTTGTATGGGAAAAGTCATGCCCGGTGAACTTTTGTATGGGAAAAGTCATGCCCGGTGAACTTTTGTATGGGAAAAGTCATGCCCGGTGAACTTTTGTATTGGGAAAGTCATGCCCGGTCAACTTTGTATTGGGAAAGTCATGCCCGGTGATCTTTTGTACTGGGAAAGTCATGCCCGGTGAACTTTTGTATTGGGAAAGTCATGCCCGGTCAACTTTTGTACTGGGAAAGTCATGCCCGGTGAACTTTTGTATGGGAAAAGTCATGTCCGGTGATCTTTTGTACTGGGAAAGTCATGCCCGGTGAACTTTTGTACTGGGAAAGTCATGCCCGGTGAACTTTTTTATTGGGAAAGTCATGCCCGGTGAACTTTTTGTATGGGAAAAGTCATGCCCGGTGAACTTTTGTATTGGGAAAGTCATGCCCGGTCAACTTTTGTATTGGGAAAGTCATGCCCGGTGATCTTTTGTACTGGGAAAGTCATGGCCCGGTGAACTTTTGTATTGGGAAAGTCATGCCCGGTCAACTTTTGTATTGGGAAAGTCATGCCCGGTCAACTTTTGTATTGGGAAAGGTCATGCCGGTGATCTTTTGTACTGGGAAAGTCATGCCCGGTGAACTTTTGTATGGGAAAAGTCATGCCCGGTGATCTTTTGTACTGGGAAAGTCATGCCCGGTCAACTTTTGTATTAGGAAAGTCATGCCCGGTGAACTTTTGTACTGGGAAAGTCATGCCCGGTGAACTTTTGTATTGGGAAAGTCATGCCCGGTCAACTTTTGTATTGGGAAAGTCATGCCCGGTGATCTTTTGTACTGGGAAAATCATGCCCGGTTAACTTTTGTATTGGGAAAGTCATGCCCGGTGAACTTTGTATGGGAAAAAGTCATGCCCGGTGAACTTTTGTATTGGGAAAGTCATGCCCGGTGAACTTTTGTACTGGGAAAGTCATGCCCGGTGAACTTTTGTACAGGGAAAGTCATGCCCGGTGAACTTTTGTATTGGGAAAGTCATGCCCGGTGAACTTTTGTATTGGGAAAGTCATGCCCGGTGAACTTTTGTATTGGGAAAGTCATGCCCGGTGAACTTTTGTATTGGGAAAGTCATGCCCGGTCAACTTTTGTATTGGGAAAGTCATGCCCGGTCAACTTTTGTATGGGAAAAGTCATGCCCGGTGAACTTTTGTATTGGGAAAGTCATGCCCGGTCAACTTTTGTATTAGGAAAGGTCATGCCCGGTGAACTTTTGTATGGGAAAAGTCATGCCCGGTGATCTTTTGTACTGGGAAAGTCATGCCCGGTGAACTTTTGTATTGGGAAAGTCATGCCCGGTGAACTTTTGTATTGGGAAGGTCATGCCCGGTGAACTTTTGTATTGGGAAAGTCATGCCCGGTGAACTTTTGTATTGGGAAAGTCATGCCCGGTGAACTTTGTATTGGGAAAGTCATGCCCGGTGAACTTTTGTACTGGAAAGTCATGCCCGGTGAACTTTTGTATTGGGAAAGTCATGCCCGGTGAACTTTTGTATGGGAAAAGTCATGCCCGGTGAACTTTTGTATGGGAAAAGTCATGCCCGGTGAACTTTTGTATGGGAAAAGTCATGCCCGGTGATCTTTTGTACTGGGAAAGTCATGCCCGGTCAACTTTTGTATGGGAAAAGTCATGCCCGGTGAACTTTTGTATTGGGAAAGTCATGCCCGGTGAACTTTTGTATTGGGAAAGTCATGCCCGGTCAACTTTTGTATTGGGAAAGTCATGCCCGGTGATCTTTTGTACTGGGAAAGTCATGCCCGGTGAACTTTTGTATTGGGAAAGTCATGCCCGGTGATCTTTTGTACTGGGAAAGTCATGCCCGGTGAACTTTTGTATTGGGAAAGTCATGCCGGTGAACTTTTGTATTGGGAAAGTCATGCCCGGTGAACTTTTGTATTGGGAAAGTCATGCCCGGTGAACTTTTGTATTGGAAAAGTCATGCCCGTCAACTTTTGTATTGGGAAAGTCATGCCCGGTGATCTTTTGTACTGGGAAAGTCATGCCCGGTCAACTTTTGTATTGGGAAAGTCATGCCCGGTGAACTTTTGTATGGGAAAAGTCATGCCCGGTGAACTTTTGTATTGGGAAAAATCATGCCCGGTGAACTTTTTGTATTGGGAAAGTCATGCCCGGTGAACTTTTGTATTGGGAAAGTCATGCCCGGTGAACTTTTGTATTGGGAAAGTCATGCCCGGTGAACTTTTGTATTGGGAAAGTCATGGCCCGGTGATCTTTTGTACTGGGAAAGTCATGCCCGGTGAACTTTTGTATTGGGAAAGTCATGCCCGGTGATCTTTTGTACTGGGAAAGTCATGCCCGGTGAACTTTTGTATTGGGAAAGTCATGCCCGGTGATCTTTTGTATGGGAAAAGTCATGCCCGGTGAACTTTTGTATGGGAAAAGTCATGCCCGGTGAACTTTTGTATTTGGAAAGTCATGCCCGGTCAACTTTTGTATTGGGAAAGTCATGCCCGGTGATCTTTTGTACTGGGAAAGTCATGCCCGGTGAACTTTTGTATTGGGAAAGTCATGCCCGGTCAACTTTTGTACTGGGAAAGTCATGCCCGGTGAACTTTTGTATGGGAAAAGTCATGCCCGTGATCTTTTGTACTGGGAAAGTCATGCCCGGTCAACTTTTGTATTAGGAAAGTCATGCCCGGTGAACTTTTGTACTGGGAAAGTCATGCCCGGTGAACTTTTTATTGGGAAAGTCATGCCCGGTGAACTTTTGTATGGGAAAAGTCATGCCCGGTGAACTTTTGTATGGGAAAAGTCATGCCCGGTGAACTTTTATATTGGGAAAGTCATGCCCGGTCAACTTTTGTATTGGGAAAGTCATGCCCGGTGATCTTTTGTACTGGGAAAGTCATGCCCGGTGAACTTTTGTATTGGAAAGTCATGCCCGGTCAACTTTTGTATTGGGAAAGTCATGCCCGGTCAACTTTTGTATTGGGAAAGTCATGCCCGGTGATCTTTTGTACTGGGAAAGTCATGCCCGGTGAACTTTTGTATGGGAAAAGTCATGCCCGGTGATCTTTTGTACTGGGAAAGTCATGCCCGGTCAACTTTTGTATTAGGAAAGTCATGCCCGGTGAACTTTTGTACTGGGAAAGTCATGTCCGGTGAACTTTTGTATTGGGAAAGTCATGCCCGGTCAACTTTTGTATTGGGAAAGTCATGCCCGGTGATCTTTTGTACTGGGAAAGTCATGCCCGGTTAACTTTTGTATTGGGAAAGTCATGCCCGGTGAACTTTTGTATGGAAAAAGTCATGCCCGGTGAACTTTTGTATTGGGAAAGTCATGCCCGGTGAACTTTTGTACTGGGAAAGTCATGCCCGGTGAACTTTTGTACAGGGAAAGTCATGCCCGGTGAACTTTTGTATTGGGAAAGTCATGCCCGGTGAACTTTTGTATTGGGAAAGTCATGCCCGGTGAACTTTTGTATTGGGAAAGTCATGCCCGGTGAACTTTTGTATTGGAAAAGTCATGCCCGTCAACTTTTGTATTGGGAAAGTCATGCCCGGTGATCTTTTGTACTGGGAAAGTCATGCCCGGTCAACTTTTGTATTGGGAAAGTCATGCCCGGTGAACTTTTGTATGGGAAAATTCATGCCCGGTGAACTTTTGTATTGGGAAAAATCATGCCCGGTGAACTTTTGTATTGGGAAAGTTATGCCCGGTGAACTTTTGTATTGGGAAAGTCATGCCCGGTGAACTTTTGTATTGGGAAAGTCATGCCCGGTGAACTTTTGTATTGGGAAAGTCATGCCCGGTGATCTTTTGTACTGGGAAAGTCATGCCCGGTGAACTTTTGTATTGGGAAAGTCATGCCCGGTGATCTTTTGTACTGGGAAAGTCATGCCCGGTGAACTTTTGTATTGGGAAAGTCATGCCCGGTGATCTTTTGTATGGGAAAAGTCATGCCCGGTGAACTTTTGTATGGGAAAAGTCATGCCCGGTGAACTTTTGTATTGGGAAAGTCATGCCCGGTCAACTTTTGTATTGGGAAAGTCATGCCCGGTGATCTTTTGTACTAGGAAAGTCATGCCCGGTGAACTTTTGTATTGGGAAAGTCATGCCCGGTCAACTTTTGTACTGGGGAAAGTCATGCCCGGTGAACTTTTGTATGGGAAAAGTCATGCCCGGTGATCTTTTGTACTGGGAAAGTCATGCCCGGTCAACTTTTGTATTAGGAAAGTCATGCCCGGTGAACTTTTGTACTGGGAAAGTCATGCCCGGTGAACTTTTTTATTGGGAAAGTCATGCCCGGTGAACTTTTGTATGGGAAAAGTCATGCCCGGTGAACTTTTGTATGGGAAAAGTCATGCCCGGTGAACTTTTGTATTGGGAAAGTCATGCCCGGTCAACTTTTGTATTGGGAAAGTCATGCCCGGTGATCTTTTGTACTGGGAAAGTCATGCCCGGTGAACTTTTGTATTGGGAAAGTCATGTCCGGTCAACTTTTGTATTGGGAAAGTCATGCCCGGTCAACTTTTGTATTGGGAAAGTCATGCCCGGTGATCTTTTGTACTGGGAAAGTCATGCCCGGTGAACTTTTGTATGGGAAAAGTCATGCCCGGTGATCTTTTGTACTGGGAAAGTCATGCCCGGTCAACTTTTGTATTAGGAAAGTCATGCCCGGTGAACTTTTGTACTGGGAAAGTCATGCCCGGTAAACTTTTGTATTGGGAAAGTCATGCCCGGTCAACTTTTGTATTGGGAAAGTCATGCCCGGTGATCTTTTGTACTGGGAAAGTCATGCCCGGTTAACTTTTGTATTGGGAAAGTCATGCCGGTGAACTTTTGTATGGAAAAAGTCATGCCCGGTGAACTTTTGTATTGGGAAAGTCATGCCCGGTGAACATTTGTACTGGGAAAGTCATGCCCGGTGAACTTTTGTACAGGGAAAGTCATGCCCGGTGAACTTTTGTATTGGGAAAGTCATGCCCGGTGAACTTTTGTATTGGGAAAGTCATGCCCAGTGAACTTTTGTATTGGGAAAGTCATGCCCGGTGAACTTTTGTATTGGGAAAGTCATGCCCGGTCAACTTTTGTATTGGGAAAGTCATGCCCGGTCAACTTTTGTATGGGAAAAGTCATGCCCGGTGAACTTTTGTATTGGGAAAGTCATGCCCGGTCAACTTTTGTATTAGGAAAGTCATGCCCGGTGAACTTTTGTATGGGAAAAGTCATGCCCGGTGATCTTTTGTACTGGGAAAGTCATGCCCGGTGAAGTTTTGTATTGGGAAAGTCATGCCCGGTGATCTTTTGTACTGGGAAAGTCATGCCCGGTCAACTTTTGTATTAGGAAAGTCATGCCCGGTGAACTTTTGTACTGGGAAAGTCATGCCCGGTGAACTTTTTTATTGGGAAAGTCATGCCCGGTGAACTTTTGTATGGGAAAAGTCATGCCCGGTGAACTTTTGTATGGGAAAAGTCATGCCCGGTGAACTTTTGTATTGGGAAAGTCATGCCCGGTGATCTTTTGTACTGGGAAAGTCATGCCCGGTGAACTTTTGTATTGGGAAAGTCATGCCCGGTCAACTTTGTATTGGGAAAGTCATGCCCGGTCAACTTTTGTATTGGGAAAGTCATGCCCGGTGATCTTTTGTACTGGGAAAGTCATGCCCGGTGAACTTTTGTATGGGAAAAGTCATGCCCGGTGATCTTTTGTACAGGGAAAGTCATGCCCGGTCAACTTTTGTATTAGGAAAGTCATGCCCGGTGAACTTTTGTACTGGGAAAGTCATGCCCGGTGAACTTTTGTATTGGGAAAGTCATGCCCGGTCAACTTTTGTATTGGGAAAGTCATGCCCGGTGATCTTTTGTACTGGGAAAGTCATGCCCGGTTAACTTTTGTATTGGGAAAGTCATGCCCGGTGAACTTTTGTATGGAAAAAGTCATGCCCGGTGAACTTTTGTATTGGGAAAGTCATGCCCGGTGAACTTTTGTACTGGGAAAGTCATGCCCGGTGAACTTTTGTACTGGGAAAGTCATGCTCGGTGAACTTTTGTATTGGGAAAGTCATGCCCGGTGAACTTTTGTATTGGGAAAGTCATGCCCGGTGAACTTTTGTATTGGGAAAGTCATGCCCGGTGAACTTTTGTATTGGGAAAGTCATGCCCGGTCAACTTTTGTATTGGGAAAGTCATGCCCGGTCAACTTTTGTATGGGAAAAGTCATGCCCGGTGAACTTTTGTATTGGGAAAGTCATGCCCGGTCAACTTTTGTATTAGGAAAGTCATGCCCGGTGAACTTTTGTATGGGAAAAGTCATGCCCGGTGATCTTTTGTACTGGGAAAGTCATGCCCGGTGAACTTTTGTATTGGGAAAGTCATGCCCGGTCAACTTTTGTATTAGGAAAGTCATGCCCGGTGAACTTTTGTACTGGGAAAGTCATGCCCGGTGAACTTTTGTATTGGGAAAGTCATGCCCGGTGAACTTTTGTATTGGGAAAGTCATGCCCGGTGAACTTTTGTATTGGGAAAGTCATGCCCGGTGAACTTTTGTATTGGGAAAGTCATGCCCGGTCAACTTTTGTATTGGGAAAGTCATGCCCGGTCAACTTTTGTATGGGAAAATCATGCCCGGTGAACTTTTGTATTGGGAAAGTAATGCCCGGTCAACTTTTGTATTGGGAAAGTCATGCCCGGTCAACTTTTGTATGGGAAAAGTCATGCCCGGTGAACTTTTGTATTAGGAAAATCATGCCCGGTGAACTTTTGTACTGGGAAAGTCATGCCCGGTGAACTTTTGTATTGGGAAAGTCATGCCCGGTGAACTTTTGTATTGGGAAAGTCATGCCCGGTTAACTTTTGTATTGGGAAAGTCATGCCCGGTGAACTTTTGTATTGGGAAAGTCATGCCCGGTCAACTTTTGTATTGGGAAAGTCATGCCCGGTCAACTTTTGTATGGGAAAAGTCTTGCCCGGTCAAATTTTGTATTGGGAAAGTCATGCCCGGTCAACTTTTGTATTAGGAAAGTCATGCCCGGTGAACTTTTGTATGGGAAAAGTCATGCCCGGTGATCTTTTGTACTGGGAAAGTCATGCCCGGTGAACTTTTGTATTGGGAAAGTCATGCCCGGTCAACTTTTGTATTAGGAAAGTCATGCCCGGTGAACTTTTGTACTGGGAAAGTCATGCCCGGTGAACTTTTGTATTGGGAAAGTCATGCCCGGTCAACTTTTGTATTGGGAAAGTCATGCCCGGTGATCTTTTGTACTGGGAAAGTCATGCCCGGTGAACTTTTGTATTGGGGAAAGTCATGCCCGGTGATATTTTGTACTGGGAAAGTCATGCCCGGTGAACTGTTGTATTGGGAAAGTCATGCCCGGTGAACTTTTGTATTGGGAAAGTCATGCCCGGTGAACTTTTGTACTGGGAAAGTCATGCCCGGTGAACTTTTGTACTGGGAAAGTCATGCCCGGTCAACTTTTGTACTGGGAAAATCATGCCCGGTGAACTTTTGTACTGGGAAAGTCATGCCCGGTCAACTTTTGTATTGGGAAAGTCATGCCCGGTGATCTTTTGTACTGGGAAAGTCATGCCCGGTGAACTTTTGTACTGGGAAAGTCATGCCCGGTGAACTTTTGTATTGGGAAAGTCATGCCCGGTGAACTTATGTATTGGGAAAGTCATGCCCGGTGAACTTTTGTATTGGGAAAGTCATGCCTGGTGAACTTTTGTATTGGGAAAGTCATGCCCGGTGAACTTTTGTATTGGGAAAGTCATGCCCGGTGAACTTTTGTATTGGGAAAGTCATGCCCGGTGAACTTTTGTATTGGGAAAGTCATGCCCGGTGAACTTTTGTATTGGGAAAGTCATGCCCGGTGAACTTTTGTACTGGGAAAGTCATGCCCGGTGAACTTTTGTATTGGGAAAGTCATGCCCGGTGAACTTTTGTATTGGGAAAGTCATGCCCGGTGAACTTTTGTATTGGAAAAGTCATGCCCGTCAACTTTTGTATTGGGAAAGTCATGCCCGGTGATCTTTTGTACTGGGAAAGTCATGCCCGGTCAACTTTTGTATTGGGAAAGTCATGCCCGGTGAACTTTTGTATGGAAAAGTCATGCCCGGTGAACTTTTGTATTGGGAAAGTCATGCCCGGTGAACTTTTGTATTGGGAAGGTCATGCCCGGTGAACTTTTGTATTGGGAAAGTCATGCCCGGTGAACTTTTGTATTGGGAAAGTCATGCCCGGTGAACTTTTGTATTGGGAAAGTCATGCCCGGTGATCTTTTGTACTGGGAAAGTCATGCCCGGTGAACTTTTGTATTGGGAAAGTCATGCCCGGTGATCTTTTGTACTGGGAAAGTCATGCCCGGTGAACTTTTGTATTGGGAAAGTCATGCCCGGTGATCTTTTGTACTGGGAAAGTCATGCCCGGTGAACTTTTGTATGGGAAAAGTCATGCCCGGTGATCTTTTGTACTGGGAAAGTCATGCCCGGTGAACTTTTGTATTGGGAAAGTCATGCCCGGTCAACTTTTGTATTGGGAAAGTCATGCCCGGTGATCTTTTGTACTGGGAAAGTCATGCCCGGTGAACTTTTGTATTGGGAAAGTCATGCCCGGTGAACTTTTGTATTGGGAAGTCATGCCTGGTGAACTTTTGTATTGGGAAAGTCATGCCCGGTAAACTTTTGTATTGGGAAAGTCATGCCCGGTTAACTTTTGTATTGGGAAAGTCATGCCCGGTGAACTTTTGTATTGGGAAAGTCATGCCCGGTGAACTTTTGTATTGGGAACGTCATGCCCGGTGAACTTTTGTACTGGGAAAGTCATGCCCGGTGAACTTTTGTATTGGGAAAGTCATGCCCGGTGAACTTTTGTATTGGGAAAGTCATGCCCGGTGAACTTTTGTATTGGAAAAGTCATGCCCGTCAACTTTTGTATTGGGAAAGTCATGCCCGGTGATCTTTGTATTGGGAAGGTCATGCCCGGTGAACTTTTGTATTGGGAAAGTCATGCCCGGTGAACTTTTGCTTTTGTATTGGAAAGTCATGCCCGGTGAACTTTTGGTATTGGGAAAGTCATGCCCGGTGATCTTTTGTACTGGGAAAGTCATGCCCGGTGAACTTTTGTATTGGGAAAGTCATGCCCGGTGATCTTTTGTACTGGGAAAGTCATGCCCGGTGAACTTTTGTATTGGGAAAGTCATGCCCGGTGATCTTTTGTACTGGGAAAGTCATGCCCGTGAACTTTTGTATGGGAAAAGTCATGCCCGGTGATCTTTTGTACTGGAAAGTCATGCCCGGTGAACTTTTGTATTGGGAAAGTCATGCCCGGTCAACTTTTGTATTGGGAAAGTCATGCCCGGTGATCTTTTGTACTGGGAAAGTCATGCCCGGTGAACTTTTGTATTGGGAAAGTCATGCCCGGTGAACTTTTGTATGGGGAAAAGTCATGCCCGGTGAACTTTGTATGGGAAAAGTCATGCCCGGTGAACTTTTGTATTGGGAAAGTCATGCCCGGTCAACTTTTGTATTGGGAAAGTCATGCCCGGTGATCTTTTGTACTGGGAAAGTCATGCTTGGTGAACTTTTGTATTGGGAAAGTCATGCCCGGTCAACTTTTGTACTGAGAAAGTCATGACCGTGAACTTTTGTATGGGAAAAGTCATGCCCGGTGATCTTTTGTACTGGGAAAGTCATGCCCGTTCAACTTTTGTATTAAGAAAGTCATGCCCGGTGAACTTTTGTACTGGGAAAGTCATGCAACGGTGAACTTTTTTATTGGGAAAGTCATGCCCGGTGAACTTCTGTATGGGAAAAGTCATGCCCGGTGAACTTTTGTATGGAAAAGTCATGCCCGGTGAACTTTTGTATTGGGAAAGTCATGCCCGGCCACTTTTGTATTGGGAAAGTCATGCCCTGTGATCTTTTGTACTGGGAAAGTCATGCCCGGTGAACTTTTGTATTGGGAAAGTCATGCCCGGTGAACTTTTGTATTGGGAAAGTCATGCCCGGTCAACTTTTGTATTGGGAAAGTCATGCCCGGTGATCTTTTGTACTGGGAAAGTCATGCCCGGTGAACTTTTGTATGGGGAAAAGTCATGCCCGGTGATCTTTTGTACTGGGAAAGTCATGCCCGGTCAACATTTTGTATTAGAAAAGTCATGTCCGGTGAACTTTTTGTACTGGGAAAGTCATGCCCGGTGAACTTTTGTATTGGGAAAGTCATGCCCGGTGAACTTTTGTATGGGAAAAGTCATGCCCGGTGAACTTTTGTATTGGGAAAGTCATGCCCGGTGAACTTTTGTACTGGGAAAGTCATGCCCGGTGAACTTTTGTACTGGGAAAGTCATGCCCGGTGAACTTTTGTATTGGGAAAGTCATGCCCGGTGAACTTTTGTATTGGGAAAGTCATGCCCGGTGAACTTTTGTACTGGGAAAGTCATGCCCGGTGAACTTTTGTACTGGGAAAGTCATGCCCGGTGAACTTTTGTATTGGGAAAGTCATGCCCGGTGAACTTTTGATTGGGAAAGTCATGCCGGTGAACTTTTGTATTGGGAAAGTCATGCCCGGTGAACTTTTGTATTGGGAAAGTCATGCCCGGTCAACTTTTGTATTGGGAAAGTCATGCCCGGTCAACTTTTGTATGGGAAAAGTCATGCCCGGTGAACTTTTGTATTGGGAAAGTCATGCCGGTCAACTTTGTATTAGGAAAGTCATGCCCGGTGAACTTTTGTATGGGAAAAGTCATGCCCGGTGATCTTTGTACTGGGAAAGTCATGCCCGGTGAACTTTTGTATTGGGAAAGTCATGCCCGGTCAACTTTTGTATTAGGAAAGTCATGCCCGGTGAACTTTTGTACTGGGAAAGTCATGCCCGGTTAACTTTTGTATTGGGAAAGTCATGCCCGGTCAACTTTTGTATTGGGAAAGTCCATGCCCGGTGATCTTTTGTACTGGGAAAGTCATGCCCGGTGAACTTTTGTATTGGGAAAGTCATGCCCGGTGATCTTTTGTACTGGGAAAGTCATGCCCGGTGAACTTTTGTATTGGGAAAGTCATGCCCGGTAAACTTTTGTATTGGGAAAGTCATGCCCGGTGAACTTTTGTACTGGGAAAGTCATGCCCGGTCAACTTTTGTATTGGGAAAGTCATGCCCGGTGATCTTTTGTACTGGGAAAGTCATGCCCGGTGAACTTTTGTACTGGGAAAGTCATGCCCGGTGAACTCTTGTATTGGGAAAATCATGCCCGGTGAACTTTTGTATTGGGAAAGTCATGCCCGGTGAACTTTTGTATTGGGAAAGTCATGCCCGGTGAACTTTTGTATTGGGAAAGTCATGCCCGGTGAACTTTTGTATTGGGAAAGTCATGCCCGGTGAACTTTTGTATTGGGAAAGTCATGCCCGGTGAACTTTTGTATTGGGAAAGTCATGCCCGGTGAACTTTTGTATTGGGAAAGTGATGCCCGGTGAACTTTTGTACTGGGAAAGTCATGCCCGGTGAACTTTTGTATTGGGAAAGTCATGCCCGGTGAACTTTTGTATTGGGAAAGTCATGCCCGGTGAACTTTTGTATTGGGAAAGTCATGCCCGGTGAACTTTTGTATTGGGAAAGTCATGCCCGGTGAACTTTTGTATTGGGAAAGTCATGCCCGGTCAACTTTTGTATTGGGAAAGTCATGCCCGGTGAACTTTTGTATTGGAAAAGTCATGCCCGTCAACTTTTGTATTGGGAAAGTCATGCCCGGTCAACTTTTGTATTGGGAAAGTCATGCCCGGTGATCTTTTGTACTGGGGAAAGTCATGCCCGGTGAACTTTTGTATTGGGAAAGTCATGCCCGGTCAACTTTTGTACTGGGAAAGTCATGCCCGGTGAACTTTTGTATGGGAAAAGTCATGCCCGGTGATCTTTTGTACTGGGAAAGTCATGCCCGGTCAACTTTTGTATTAGGAAAGTCATGCTCGGTGAACTTTTGTACCGGGAAAGTCATGCCCGGTGAACTTTTTTATTGGGAAAGTCATGCCCGGTGAACTTTTGTATGGGAAAAGTCATGCCCGGTGATCTTTTGTACTGGGAAAGTCATGCCCGGTCAACTTTTGTATTAGGAAAGTCATGCCCGGTGAACTTTTGTACTGGGAAAGTCATGCCCGGTGAACTTTTGTATTGGGAAAGTCATGCCCGGTCAACTTTTGTATTGGGAAAGTCATGCCCGGTGAACTTTTGTATTGGGAAAGTCATGCCCGGTGAACTTTTGTACTGGGAAAGTCATGCCCGGTGAACTTTTGTATTGGGAAAGTCATGCCGGTGAACTTTTGTATGGGAAAAGTCATGACCGGTGAACTTTTGTATTGGGAAAGTCATGCCCGGTGAACTTTTGTACTGGGAAAGTCATGCCCGGTGAACTTTTGTACTGGGAAAGTCATGCCCGATGACTTTTGTATTGGGAAAGTCATGCCCGGTGAACTTTTGTGTTGGGAAAGTCATGCCGGTGAACTTTTGTATTGGGAAAGTCATGCCCGGTGAACTTTTGTATTGGAAAGTCATGCCCGGTCAACTTTTGTATTGGGAAAGTCATGCCCGGTCAACTTTTGTATGGGAAAAGTCATGCCCGGTGAACTTTTGTATTGGGAAAGTCATGCCCGGTCAACTTTTGTATTAGGAAAGTCATGCCCGGGTGAACTTTTGTATGGGAAAAGTCATGCCCGGTGATCTTTTGTACTGGGAAAGTCATGCCCGGTGAACTTTTGTATTGGGAAAGTCATGCCCGGTCAACTTTTGTATTAGGAAAGTCATGCTCGGTGAACTTTTGTACTGGGAAAGTCATGCCCGGTGAACTTTTGTATTGGGAAAGTCATGCCCGGTGAACTTTTGTATTGGGAAAGTCATGCCCGGTGAACTTTTGTATTGGGAAAGTCATGCCCGGTGAACTTTTGTATTGGGAAAGTGATGCCCGGTGAACTTTTGTACTGGGAAAGTCATGCCCGGTGAACTTTTGTATTGGGAAAGTCATGCCCGGTGAACTTTTGTATTGGGAAAGTGATGCCCGGTGAACTTTTGTACTGGGAAAGTCATGCCCGGTGAACTTTTGTATTGGGAAAGTCATGCCCGGTGAACTTTTGTATTGGGAAAGTCATGCCCGGTGAACTTTTGTATTGGGAAAGTCATGCCCGGTGAACTTTTGTACTGGGAAAGTCATGCCCGGTGAACTTTTGTATTGGGAAAGTCATGCCCGGTCAACTTTTGTATTAGGAAAGTCATGCTCGGTGAACTTTTTGTACTGGGAAAGTCATGCCCGGTGAACTTTTGTATTGGGAAAGTCATGCCCGGTCAACTTTTGTATTGGGAAAGTCATGCCGGTGATCTTTTGTACTGGGAAAGTCATGCCCGGTGAACTTTTGTATTGGGAAAGTCATGCCCGGTGATCTTTTGTACTGGGAAAGTCATGCCCGGTGAACTTTTGTATTGGGAAAGTCATGCCCGGTGAACTTTTGTATTGGGAAAGTCATGCCCGGTGAACTTTTGTACTGGGAAAGTCATGCCCGGTGAACTTTTGTACTGGGAAAGTCATGCCCGGTCAACTTTTGTACTGGGAATGTCATGCCCGGTGAACTTTTGTACTGGGAAAGTCATGCCCGGTCAACTTTTGTATTGGGAAAGTCATGCCCGGTGATATTTTGTACTGGGAAAGTCATGCCCGGTGAACTTTTGTACTAGGAAAGTCATGCCCCGGTGAACTTTTGTATTGGGAAAGTCATGCCCGGTGAACTTTTGTATTGGGAAAGTCATGCCCGGTGAACTTTTGTATTGGGAAAGTCATGCCCGGTGAACTTTTGTATTGGGAAAGACATGCCCGGTGAACTTTTGTATTGGGAAAGTCATGCCCGGTGAACTTTTGTATTGGGAAAGTCATGCCCGGTCAACTTTTGTATTAGGAAAGTCATGCCCGGTGAACTTTTGTAATGGGAAAGACATGCCCGGTGAACTTTTGTATTGGGAAAGTCATGCCCGGTGAACTTTTGTATTGGGAAAGACATGCCCGGTGAACTTTTGTATTGGGAAAGTCATGCCCGGTGAACTTTTGTATTCGGAAAGTCATGCCCGGTGAACTTTTGTATTGGGAAAGTCATGCCCGGTGAACTTTTGTATTGGGAAAGTCATGCCCGGTGAACTTTTGTATTGGGAAAGTCATTCCCGGTCAACTTTTGTATTAGGAAAGTCATGCCCGGTGAACTTTTGTATTGGGAAAGTCATGCCCGGTCAACTTTTGTATTAGGAAAGTCATGCCCGGTGAACTTTTGTATTGGGAGAGACATGCCCGGTGAACTTTTGTATTGGGAAAGTCATGCCCGGTGAACTTTTGTATTGGGAAAGTCATGCCCGGTGAACTTTTGTATTGGGAAAGACATGCCGGTGAACTTTTGTATTGGGAAAGTCATGCCCGGTGAACTTTTGTATTAGGAAAGTCATGCCCGGTGAACTTTTGTATTGGGAAAGACATGCCAGGTGAACTTTTGTATTGGGAAAGTCATGCCCAGTGAACTTTTGTATTGGGAAAGACATGCCCGGTGAACTTTTGTATTGGGAAAGTCATGCCCGGTGAACTTTTGTATTGGGAAAGTCATGCCCGGTGAACTTTTGTATTGGGAAAGTCATGCCCGGTGAACTTTTGTATTGGGAAAGACATGCCCGGTGAACTTTTGTATTGGGAAAGTCATGCCCGGTGATCTTTTGTACTGGGAAAGTCATGCCCGGTGAACTTTTGTATTGGGAAAGTCATGCCCGGTGATCTTTTGTACTAGGAAAGTTATGCCCGGTGAACTTTTGTATTGGGAAAGTCATGCCCGGTGAACTTTTGTATGGGAAAAGTCATGCCCGGTGAACTTTTGTATTGGAAAGTCATGGCCCGGTGAACTTTTGTACTGGGAAAGTCATGCCCGGTGAACTTTTGTACTGGGAAAGTCATGCCCGGTGAACTTTTGTATTGGGAAAGTCATGCCCGGTGAACTTTTGTATTGGGAAAGTCATGCCCGGTCAACTTTTGTATTGGGAAAGTCATGCCCGGTCAACTTTTGTATGGGAAAAGTCATGCCCTGTGAACTTTTGTATTGGGAAAGTCATGCCCGGTCAACTTTTGTATTAGGAAAGTCATGCCCGGTGGACTTTTGTATGGGAAAAGTCATGCCCGGTGATCTTTTGTGCTGGGAAAGTCATGCCCGGTGAACTTTTGTATTGGGAAAGTCATGCCCGGTGAACTTTTGTATTAGGAAAGTCATGCCCGGTGAACTTTTGTACTGGGAAAGTCATGCCCGGTGAACTTTTGTATTGGGAAATTCATGCCCGGTCAACTTTTGTATTGGGAAAGTCATGCCCGGTGATCTTTTGTACTGGGAAAGTCATGCCCGGTGAACTTTTGTATTGGGAAAGTCATGCCCGGTGATCTTTTGTACTGGGAAAGTCATGCCCGGTGAACTTTTGTATTGGGAAAGTAATGCCCGGTGAACTTTTGTATTGGGAAAGTCATGCCCGGTGAACTTTTGTACTGGGAAAGTCATGCCCGGTGAACTTTTGTACTGGGAAAGTCATGCCCGGTCAACCTTTGTACTGGGAAAGTCATGCCCGTTGAACTTTTGTACTGGGAAAGTCATGCCCGGTCAACTTTTGTATTGGGAAAGTCATGCCCGGTGATCTTTTGTACTGGGAAAGTCATGCCCGGTGAACTTTTGTACTGGGAAAGTCATGCCCGGTGAACTTTTGTATTGGGAAAGTCATGCCCGGTGAACTTTTGTATTGGGAAAGTCATGCCCGGTGAACTTTTGTATTGGGAAAGTCATGCCCGGTGAACTTTTGTATTGGGAAAGTCATGCCCGGTGAACTTTTGTATTGGGAAAGTCATGCCCGGTGAACTTTTGTACTGGGAAAGTCATGCCCGGTAAACTTTTGTATTGGGAAAGTCATGCCCGGTGAACTTTTGTATTGGGAAAGTCATGCCCGGTGAACTTTTGTATTGGGAAAGTCATGCCCGGTGAACTTTTGTATTGGGAAAGTCATGCCCGGTGAACTTTTGTATTGGGAAAGTCATGCCCGGTGAACTTTTGTATTGGGAAAGTCATGCCCGGTCAACTTTTGTATTGGGAAAGTCATGCCCGGTGAACTTTTGTATTGGAAAAGTCATGCCCGTCAACTTTTGTATTGGGAAAGTCATGCCCGGTGAACTTTTGTACTGGGAAAGTCATGCCCGGTGAACTTTTGTATTGGGAAAGTCATGCACGGTGAACTTTTGTATTAGGAAAGTCATGCCCGGTGAACTTTTGTACTGGGAAAGTCATGCCCGGTGAACTTTTGTATGGGAAAAGTCATGCCCGGTGATCTTTTGTACTGGGAAAGTCATGCCCGGTCAACTTTTGTATTAGGAAAGTCATGCCCGGTGAACTTTTGTACTGGGAAAGTCATGCCCGGTGAACTTTTTTATTGGGAAAGTCATGCCCGGTGAACTTTTGTATGGGAAAAGTCATGCCCGGTGAACTTTTGTATGGGAAAAGTCATGCCCGGTGAACTTTTGTATTGGGAAAGTCATGCCCGGTCAACTTTTGTACTGGGAAAGTCATGCCCGGTGAACTTTTGTATTGGGAAAGTCATGCCCGGTCAACTTTTGTATTGGGAAAGTCATGCCCGGTCAACTTTTGTATTGGGAAAGTCATGCCTGGTGATCTTTTGTACTGGGAAAGTCATGCCCGATGAACTTTTGTATGGGAAAAGTCATGCCCGGTGATCTTTTGTACTGGGAAAGTCATGCCCGGTCAACTTTTGTATTAGGAAAGTCATGCCCGGTGAACTTTTGTACTGGGAAAGTAATGCCCGGTGAACTTTTGTATTGGGAAAGTCATGCACGGTCATCTTTTGTATTGGGAAAGTCATGCCCGGTGATCTTCTGTACTGGGAAAGTCATGCCCGGTGAACTTTTGTATTGGGAAAGTCATGCCCGGTGAACTTTTGTATGGGAAAAGTCATGCCCGGTGAACTTTTGTATTGGGAAAGTCATGCCCGGTGAACTTTTGTACTGGGAAAGTCATGCCCGGTGAACTTTTGTACTGGGAAAGTCATGCCCGATGAACTTTTGTATTGGGAAAGTCATGCCCGGTGAACTTTTGTATTGGGAAAGTCATGCCCGGTGAACTTTTGTATTGGGAAAGTCATGCCCGGTGAACTTTTGTATTGGGAAAGTCATGCCCGGTCAACTTTTGTATTGGGAAAGTCATGCCCGGTCAACTTTTGTATGGGAAAAGTCATGCCCGGTGAACTTTTGTATTGGGAAAGTCATGCCCGGTCAACTTTTGTATTAGGAAAGTCATGCCCGGTGAACTTTTGTATGGGAAAAGTCATGCCCGGTGATCTTTTGTACTGGGAAAGTCATGCCCGGTGAACTTTTGTATTGGGAAAGTCATGCCCGGTGAACTTTTGTATTGGGAAAGTCATGCCCGGTGAACTTTTGTACTGGGAAAGTCATGCCCGGTGAACTTTTGTACTGGGAAAGTCATGCCCGGTCAACTTTTGTACTGGGAAAGTCATGCCCGGTGAACTTTTGTACTGGGAAAGTCATGCCCGGTCAACTTTTGTATTGGGAATGTCATGCCCTGTGATCTTTTGTACTGGGAAAGTCATGCCCGGTGAACTTTTGTACTAGGAAAGTCATGCCCGGTGAACTTTTGTATTGGGAAAGTCATGCCCGGTGAACTTTTGTATTGGGAAAGTCATGCCCGGTGAACTTTTGTATTGGGAAAGTCATGCCCGGTGAACTTTTGTATTGGGAAAGTCATGCCCGGTGAACTTTTGTATTGGGAAAGTCATGCCCGGTGAACTTTTGTATTGGGAAAGTCATGCCCGGTGAACTTTTGTATTGGGAAAGTCATGCCCGGTGAACTTTTGTACTGGGAAAGTCATGCCCGGTGAACTTTTGTATTGGGAAAGTCATGCCCGGTGAACTTTTGTATTGGGAAAGTCATGCCCGGTGAACTTTTGTATTGGGAAAGTCATGCCCGGTGAACTTTTGTATTGGGAAAGTCATGCCCGGTCAACTTTTGTATTGGGAAAGTCATGCCCGGTGAACTTTTGTATTGGGAAAGTCATGCCCGGTCAACTTTTGTATTGGGAAAGTCATGCCCGGTCAACTTTTGTATTGGGAAAGTCATGCCCGGTGAACTTTGGTACTGGGAAAGTCATGCCCGGTGAACTTTTGTATTGGGAAAGTCATGCCCGGTGAACTTTTGTATGGGAAAAGTCATGCCCGGTGAACTTTTGTATGGGAAAAGTCATGCCCGGTGAACTTTTGTATTGGGAAAGTCATGCCCGGTCAACTTTTGTATTGGGAAAGTCATGCCCGGTGATCTTTTGTACTGGGGAAAGTCATGCCCGGTGAACTTTTGTATTGGGAAAGTCATGCCCGGTCAACTTTTGTATTGGGAAAGTCATGCCCGGTCAACTTTTGTATTGGGAAAGTCATGCCCGGTGATCTTTTGTACTGGGAAAGTCATGCCCGGTGAACTTTTGTATGGGAAAAGTCATGCCCGGTGAACTTTTGTATTGGGAAAGTCATGCCCGGTGAACTTTTGTATTGGGAAAGTCATGCCCGGTCAACTTTTGTATTAGGAAAGTCATGCCCGGTGAACTTTTGTACTGGGAAAGTCATGCCCGGTGAACTTTTGTATTGGGAAAGTCATGCCCGGTCAACTTTTGTATTGGGAAAGTCATGCCCGGTGATCTTTTGTACTGGGAAAGTCATGCCCGGTGAACTTTTGTATTGGGAAAGTCATGCCCAGTGATCTTTTGTACTGGGAAAGTCATGCCCGGTGAACTTTTGTATTGGGAAAGTCATGCCGGTGAACTTTTGTATTGGGAAAGTCATGACCGGTGAACTTTTGTACTGGGAAAGTCATGCCCGGTGAACTTTTGTATTGGGAAAGTCATGCCCGGTGAACTTTTGTATTGGGAAAGTCATGCCCGGTGAACTTTTGTATTGGGAAAGTCATGCCCGGTGAACTTTTGTATTGGGAAAGTCATGCCCGGTGAACTTTTGTATGGGAAAAGTCATGCCCGGTGAACTTTTGTATTGGGAAAGTCATGCCCGGTGATCTTTTGTATTGGGAAAGTCATGCCCGGTCAACTTTTGTATTGGGAAAGTCATGCCCGGTGAACTTTTGTATTGGGAAAGTCATGCCCGGTGATCTTTTGTACTGGGAAAGTCATGCCCGGTGAACTTTTGTATTGGAAAGTCATGCCCGGTGAACTTTTGTATTGGGAAAGTCATGCCCGGTGAACTTTTGTACTGGGAAAGTCATGCCCGGTGAACTTTTGTACTGGGAAAGTCATGCCCGGTCAACTTTTGTATTGGGAAAGTCATGCCCGGTGATCTTTTGTACTGGAAAAGTCATGCCCGGTGAACTTCTGTACTGGGAAAGTCATGCCCGGTGAACTTTTGTATTGGGAAAGTCATGCCCGGTGAACTTTTGTATTGGGAAAGTCATGCCCGGTGAACGTTTGTATTGGGAAAGTCATGCCCGGTGAACTTTTGTATTGGGAAAGTCATGCCCGGTGAACTTTTGTATTGGGAAAGTCATGCCCGGTGAACTTTTGTACTGGGAAAGTCATGCCCGGTGAACTTTTGTATTGGGAAAGTCATGCCCGGTGAACTTTTGTATTGGGAAAGTCATGCCCGGTGAACTTTTGTATTGGGAAAGTCATGCCCGGTGAACTTTTGTACTTTGAAAGTCATGCCCGGTGAACTTTTGTATTGGGAAAGTCATGCCCGGTGAACTTTTGTATTGGGAAAGTCATGCCCGGTGAACTTTTGTATTGGGAAAGTCATACCCGGTGAACTTTTGTATTGGGAAAGTCATGCCCGGTGAACTTTTGTACTGGGAAAGTCATGCCCGGTGAACTTTTGTATTGGGAAAGTCATGCCCGGTGAACTTTTGTACTGGGAAAGTCATGCCCGGTGAACTTTTGTATTGGGAAAGTCATGCCCGGTGAACTTTTGTATGGGAAAAGTCATGCCCGGTGAACTTTTGTATGGGAAAAGTCATGCCCGGTGAACTTTTGTACTGGGAAAATCATGCCCGGTGAACTTTTGTATTGGGAAAGTCATGCCCGGTGAACTTTTGTATTGGGAAAGTCATGCCCGGTGAACTTTTGTACTGGGAAAGTCATGCCCGGTGAACTTTTGTATTGGGAAAGTCATGCCCGGTGAACTTTTGTACTGGGAAAGTCATGCCCGGTGAACTTTTGTATTGGGAAAGTCATGCCCGGTGAACTTTTGTATTGGGAAAGTCATGCCCGGTGAACTTTTGTATTGGGAAAGTCATGCCCGGTGAACTTTTGTACTGGGGAAAGTCATGCCCGGTGAACTTTTGTATGGGAAAAGTCATGCCCGGTGAACTTTTGTATTGGGAAAGTCATGCCCGGTCAACTTTTGTATTGTGAAAGTAATGCCCGGTGATCTTTTGTACTGGGAAAGTCATGCCCGGTGAACTTTTGTATTGGGAAAGTCATGCCCGGTGAACTTTTGTATTGGGAAAGTCATGCCCGGAGAACTTTTGTATTGGGAAAGTCATGCCCGGTGAACTTTTGTATTGGGAAAGTCATGCCCTTGTATTGGGAAAGTCATGCCCGGTGAACTTTTGTATGGGAAAGTCATGCCCGGTGAACTTTTGTACTGGGAAAGTCATGCCCGGTGAACTTTTGTATTGGGAAAGTCATGCCCGGTGAACTTTAGTATGGGAAAAGTCATGCCCGGTGAACTTTTGTATGGGAAAAGTCATGCCCGGTGAACTTTTGTATTGGGAAAGTCATGC
The DNA here is from genome assembly GCF_047663935.1 of Musca autumnalis. Lineage (NCBI taxonomy): Eukaryota > Metazoa > Arthropoda > Insecta > Diptera > Muscidae > Musca > Musca autumnalis. The sequence goes on from NW_027411992.1 coordinate 53,784, forward strand.
CCGGTCAACCTTTGTATTGGGGAAGTCATGCCGGTGATCTTTTGTACTGGGAAAGTCATGCCCGGTGAACTTTTGTATTGGGAAAGTCATGCCCGGTGAACTTTTGTATTGGGAAGGTCATGCCCGGTGAACTTTTGTATGGGAAAAGTCATGCCCGGTGAACTTTTGTACTGGGAAAGTCATGCCCGGTCAACTTTTGTATTGGGAAAGTCATGCCCGGTGATCTTTTGTATTGGGAAAGTCATGCCCGGTGATCTTTTGTACTGGGAAAGTCATGCCCGGTGAACTTTTGTATGGGAAAAGTCATGCCCGGTGAACTTTTGTATGGGAAAAGTCATGCCCGCTGAACTTTTGTATGGGAAAAGTCATGCCCGGTGAACTTTTGTATGTGAAAAGTCATGCCCGGTGAACTTTTGTACTGGGAAAGTCATGCCCGGTCAACTTTTATATGGGAAAAGTCATGCCCGGTGAACTTTTGTATTGGGAAAGTCATGCCCGGTGATCTTTTGTATTGGGAAAGTCATGCCCGGTCAACTTTTGTATGGGAAAAGTCATGCCCGGTGAACTTTTGTATTGGGAAAGTCATGCCCGGTGAACTTTTGTATTGGGAAAGTCATGCCCGGTGATCTTTTGTACTGGGAAAGTCATGCCCGGTGAACTTTTGTATTGGGAAAGCCATGCCCGGTGAACTTTTGTATTGGGAAAGTCATGCCCGGTGAACTTTTGTATTGGGAAAGTCATGCCCGGTGAACTTTTGCATGGGAAAAGTCATGCCCGGTGAACTTTTGTATGGGAAAAGTCATGCCCGGTCAACTTTTGTATTGGGAAAGTCATGCCCGGTCAACTTTTGTATTGGGAAAGTCATGCCCGGTGATCTTTTGTACTGGGAAAGTCATGCCCGGTGAACTTTTGTATGGGAAAGTCATGCCCGGTGAAATTTTTTATTGGGAAAGTCATGCCCGGTCAACTTTTGTATTGGGAAAGTCATGCCCGGTGATCTTTTGTACTGGGAAAGTCATGCCCGGTGAACTTTTGTATGGGAAAGTCATGCCCGGTGAACTTTTGTATTGGGAAAGTCATGCCCGGTGAACTTTTGTATTGGGAAAGTCATGCCCGGTGAACTTTTGTATGGGAAAAGTCATGCCCGGTGAACTTTTGTATTGGGAAAGTCATGCCCGGTGAACTTTTGTACTGGGAAAGTCATGCCCGGTGAACTTTTGTATTGGGAAAGTCATGCCCGGTGATCTTTTGTACTGGGAAAGTCATGCCCGGTGAACTTTTGTATTGGGAAAGTCATGCCCGGTGAACTTTTGTATGGGAAAAGTCATGCCCGGTGAACTTTTGTATGGGAAAGTCATGCCCGGTGAACTTTTGTACTGGGAAAGTCATGCCCGGTGAACTTTTGTATGGGAAAAGTCATGCCCGGTGAAGTTTTGTATTGGGAAAGTCATGCCCGGTCAACTTTTGTATTAGGAAAGTCATGCCCGGTGATCTTTTGTACTGGGAAAGTCATGCCCGGTCAACTTTTGTACTGGGAAAGTCATGCCCGGTGAACTTTTGTATTGGGAAAGTCATGCCCGGTGATCTTTTGTACTGGGAAAGTCATGCCCGGTGAACTTTTGTATTGGGAAAGTCATGCCCGGTGAACTTTTGTATTGGGAAAGTCATGACCGGTGAACTTTTGTATTGGGAAAGTCATGCCCGGTGAACTTTTGTATTGGGAAAGTCATGCCCGGTGAACTTTTGTATTGGGAAAGTCATGCCCGGTGAACTTTTGTATTGGGAAAGTCATGCCCGGTGAACTTTTGTATTGGGAAAGTCATGCCCGGTGAACTTTTGTACTGGGAAAGTCATGCCCGGTGATCTTTTGTACTGGAAAAGTCATGCCCGGTGAACTTTTGTATTGGGAAAGTCATGCCCCGTGAACTTTTGTATTGGGAAAGTCATGCCCGGTGAACTTTTGTATTGGGAAAGTCATGCCCGGTGAACTTTTGTATTGGGAAAGTCATGCCCGGTGAACTTTTGTATTGGGAAAGTCATGCCCGGTGAACTTTTGTATTGGGAAAGTCATGCCCGGTGAACTTTTGTATTGGGAAAGTCATGCCCGGTGAACTTTTGTATGGGAAAAGTCATGCCCGGTGATCTTTTGTACTGGGAAAGTCATGCCCGGTCAACTTTTGTATGGGAAAAGTCATGCCCGGTGAACTTTTGTATTGGGAAAGTCATGCCCGGTGAACTTTTGTATTGGAAAGTCATGCCCGGTGAACTTTTGTACTGGGAAAGTCATGCCCGGTGAACTTTTGTACTGGGAAAGTCATGCCCGGTCAACTTTTGTACTGGGAAAGTCATGCCCGGTGAACTTTTGTACTGGGAAAGTCATGCCCGGTCAACTTTTGTATGGGAAAAGTCATGCCCGGTGAACTTTTGTATTGGGAAAGTCATGCCCGGTGATCTTTTGTACTGGGAAAGTCATGCCCGGTGATCTTTTGTACTGGGAAAGTCATGCCCGGTGAACTTTTGTATTGGGAAAGTCATGCCCGGTGAACTTTTGTATTGGGAAAGTCATGCCCGGTCAACTTTTGTATTGGGAAAGTCATGCCCGGTGAACTTTTGTATTGGGAAAGTCATGCCCGGTGAACTTTTGTATTGGGAAAGTCATGCCCGGTGAACTTTTGTATTGGGAAAGTCATGCCCGGTGAACTTTTGTACTGGGAAAGTCATGCCCAGTGAACTTTTGTATTGGGAAAGTCATGCCCGGTGAACTTTTGTATTGGGAAAGTCATGCCCGGTGAACTTTTGTATGGGAAAAGTCATGCCCGGTGAACTTTTGTATTGGGAAAGTCATGCCCGGTGAACTTTTGTATTGGGAAAGTCATGCCCGGTGAACTTTTGTACTGGGAAAGTCATGCCCGGTGAATTTTGTACTGGGAAAGTCATGCCCGGTCAACTTTTGTACTGGGAAAGTCATGCCCGGTGAACTTTTGTACTGGGAAAGTCATGCCCGGTCAACTTTTGTATGGGAAAAGTCATGCCCGGTGAACTTTTGTATTGGGAAAGTCATGCCCGGTGATCTTTTGTACTGGGAAAGTCATGCCCGGTGATCTTTTGTACTGGGAAAGTCATGCCCGGTGAACTTTTGTATTGGGAAAGTCATGCCCGGTGAACTTTTGTATTGGGAAAGTCATGCCCGGTCAACTTTTGTATTGGGAAAGTCATGCCCGGTGAACTTTTGTATTGGGAAAGTCATGCCCGGTGAACTTTTGTATTGGGAAAGTCATGCCCGGTGAACTTTTGTATTGGGAAAGTCATGCCCGGTGAACTTTTGTACTGGGAAAGTCATGCCCAGTGAACTTTTGTATTGGGAAAGTCATGCCCGGTGAACTTTTGTATTGGGAAAGTCATGCCCGGTGAACTTTTGTACTGGGAAAGTCATGCCCGGTGAACTTTTGTATGGGAAAAGTCATGCCCGGTGAACTTTTGTATTGGGAAAGTCATGCCCGGTCAACTTTTGTATTGGGAAAGTCATGCCCGGTGATCTTTTGTACTGGGAAAGTCATGCCCGGTGAACTTTTGTACTGGGAAAGTCATGCCCGGTGAACTTTTGTATTGGAAAAGTCATGCCCGGTGAACTTTTGTATTGGGAAAGTCATGCCCGGTCAACTTTTGTATTGGGAAAGTCATGCCCGGTGATCTTTTGTACTGGGAAAGTCATGCCCGGTGAATTTTGTATTAGGAAAGTCATGCCCGGTGAACTTTTGTACTGGGAAAGTCATGCCCGGTGAACTTTTGTATTGGGAAAGTCATGCCCGGTGAACTTTTGTATTGGGAAAGTCATGCCCGGTGAACTTTTGTATTGGGAAAGTCATGCCCGGTGAACTTTTGTATTGGGAAAGTCATGCCCGGTCAACTTTTGTATTAGGAAAGTCATGCCCGGTGAACTTTTGTACTGGGAAAGTCATGCCCGGTGAACTTTTGTATTGGGAAAGTCATGCCCGGTCAACTTTTGTATTGGGAAAGTCATGCCCGGTGAACTTTTGTATGGGAAAAGTCATGCCCGGTGATCTTTTGTATTGGGAAAGTCATGCCCGGTGAACTTTTGTATTGGGAAAGTCATGCCCGGTGAACTTTTGTATTGGGAAAGTCATGCCCGGTGAACTTTTGTATTGGGAAAGTCATGCCCGGTGAACTTTTGTATTGGGAAAGTCATGCCCGGTCAACTTTTGTATTAGGAAAGTCATGCCCGGTGAACTTTTGTACTGGGAAAGTCATGCCCGGTGAACTTTTGTATTGGGAAAGTCATGCCCGGTGAACTTTTGTATTGGGAAAGTCATGCCCGGTGAACTTTTGTATGGGAAAAGTCATGCCCGGTGATCTTTTGTATTGGGAAAGTCATGCCCGGTGAACTTTTGTATTGGGAAAGTCATGCCCGGTCAACTTTTGTATTGGGAAAGTCTTGCCCGGTCAACTTTTGTATTGGGAAAAGTCATGCCCGTCAACTTTTGTATTGGGAAAGTCATGCCCGGTGATCTTTTGTACTGGGAAAGTCATGCCCGGTGATCTTTTGTACTGGGAAAGTCATGCCCGGTCAACTTTTGTATTGGGAAAGTCATGCCCGGTGAACTTTTGTACTGGGAAAGTCATGCCCGGTCAACTTTTGTATTGGAAAAGTCATGCCCGGTGATCTTTTGTATTGGGAAAGTCATGCCCGGTGAACTTTTGTATTGGGAAAGTCATGCCCGGTGAACTTTTGTATGGGAAAAGTCATGCCCGGTGAACTTTTGTATGGGAAAAGTCATGCCCGGTGAACTTTTGTATTGGGAAAGTCATGCCCGGTCAACTTTTGTATTAGGAAAGTCATGCCCGGTGATCTTTTGTACTGGGAAAGTCATGCCCGGTGAACTTTTGTATTGGGAAAGTCATACCCGGTGAACTTTTGTATTGGGAAAGTCATGCCCGGTGAACTTTTGTATGGGAAAAGTCATGCCCGGTGAACTTTTGTACTGGGAAAGTCATGCCCGGTCAACTTTTGTATTGGGAAAGTCATGCCCGGTGATCTTTTGTATTGGGAAAGTCATGCCCGGTGATCTTTTGTACTGGGAAAGTCATGCCCGGTGAACTTTTGTATGGGAAAAGTCATGCCCGGTGAACTTTTGTATGGGAAAAGTCATGCCCGCTGAACTTTTGTATGGGAAAAGTCATGCCCGGTGAACTTTTGTATGTGAAAAGTCATGCCCGGTGAACTTTTGTACTGGGAAAGTCATGCCCGGTCAACTTTTGTATTGGGAAAGTCATGCCCGGTGATCTTTTGTATTGGGAAAGTCATGCCCAGTGAACTTTTGTATTGGGAAAGTCATGCCCGGTGATCTTTTGTATTGGGAAAGTCATGCCCGGTCAACTTTTGTATGGGAAAAGTCATGCCCGGTGAACTTTTGTATTGGGAAAGTCATGCCCGGTGAACTTTTGTATTGGGAAAGTCATGCCCGGTGATCTTTTGTACTGGGAAAGTCATGCCCGGTGAACTTTTGTATTGGGAAAGTCATGCCCGGTGAACTTTTGTATTGGGAAAGTCATGCCCGGTGAACTTTTGTATTGGGAAAGTCATGCCCGGTGAACTTTTGCATGGGAAAAGTCATGCCCGGTGAACTTTTGTATGGGAAAAGTCATGCCCGGTCAACTTTTGTATTGGGAAAGTCATGCCCGGTCAACTTTTGTATTGGGAAAGTCATGCCCGGTGATCTTTTGTACTGGGAAAGTCATGCCCGGTGAACTTTTGTATGGGAAAGTCATGCCCGGTGAACTTTTGTATTGGGAAAGTCATGCCCGGTCAACTTTTGTATTGGGAAAGTCATGCCCGGTGAACTTTTGTATTGGGAAAGTCATGCCCGGTGAACTTTTGTATTGGGAAAGTCATGCCCGGTGAACTTTTGTATTGGGAAAGTCATGCCCGGTGATCTTTTGTACTGGGAAAGTCATGCCCGGTGAACTTTTGTATGGGAAAAGTCATGCCCGGTGAACTTTTGTATTGGGAAAGTCATGCCCGGTGAACTTTTGTATTGGGAAAGTCATGCCCGGTGAACTTTTGTACTGGGAAAGTCATGCCCGGTGAACTTTTGTATTGGGAAAGTCATGCCCGGTGATCTTTTGCACTGGGAAAGTCATGCCCGGTGAACTTTTGTATTGGGAAAGTCATGCCCGGTGAACTTTTGTATGGGAAAAGTCATGCCCGGTGAACTTTTGTATGGGAAAGTCATGCCCGGTGAACTTTTGTACTGGGAAAGTCATGCCCGGTGAACTTTTGTATGGGAAAAGTCATGCCCGGTGAACTTTTGTATTGGGAAAGTCATGCCCGGTCAACTTTTGTATTAGGAAAGTCATGCCCGGTGATCTTTTGTACTGGGAAAGTCATGCCCGGTCAACTTTTGTACTGGGAAAGTCATGCCCGGTGATCTTTTGTACTGGGAAAGTCATGCCTATTGTATTGGGAAAGTCATGCCCGGTGAACTTTTGTATGGGAAAAGTCATGCCCGGTGATCTTTTGTACTGGGAAAGTCATGCCCGGTGATCTTTTGTACTGGGAAAGTCATGCCCGGTCAACTTTTGTATTGGGAAAGTCATGCCCGGTGAACTTTTGTATGGGAAAAGTCATGCCCGGTGAACTTTTGTATTGGGAAAGTCATGCCCGGTGAACTTTTGTATTGGGAAAGTCATGCCCGGTGAACTTTTGTATTGGGAAAGTCATGCCCGGTGAACTTTTGTATTGGGAAAGTCATGCCCGGTGAACTTTTGTATTGGGGAAGTCATGCCCGGTGAACTTTTGTATTGGGAAAGTCATGCCCGGTGAACTTTTGTATTGGGAAAGTCATGCCCGGTGAACTTTTGTATTGGGAAAGTCATGCCTGGTGAACTTTTGTATGGGAAAAGTCATGCCCGGTGAACTTTTGTATTGGGAAAGTCATGCCCGGTGAACTTTTGTATTGGGAAAGTCATGACCGGTGAACTTTTGTATTGGGAAAGTCATGCCCGGTGATCTTTTGTATTGGGAAAGTCATGCCCGGTGAACTTTTGTATTGGGAAAGTCATGCCCGGTGATCTTTTGTATTGGGAAAGTCATGCCCGGTGATCTTTTGTATTGGGAAAGTCATGCCCGGTGAACTTTTGTATTGGGAAAGTCATGCCCGGTGAACTTTTGTATTGGGAAAGTCATGCCCGGTGAACTTTTGTATTGGGAAAGTCATGCCCGGTGAACTTTTGTACTGGGAAAGTCATGCCCGGTGAACTTTTGTATTGGGAAAGTCATGCCCGGTCAACTTTTGTATTAGGAAAGTCATGCCCGGTGAACTTTTGTATTGGGAAAGTCATGCCCGGTGAACTTTTGTACTGGGAAAGTCATGCCCGGTGAACTTTTGTATTGGGAAAGTCGTGCCCGGTGAACTTTTGTATTGGGAAAGTCATGCCCGGTGAACTTTTGTATTGGGAAAGTCATGCCCGGTGAACTTTTGTACTGGGAAAGTCATGACCGGTGAACTTTTGTACTGGGAAAGTCATGCCCGGTCAACTTTTGTATTGGTAAAGTCATGCCCGGTGATCTTTTGTACTGGGAAAGTCATGCCCGGAGAACTTTTGTACTGGGAAAGTCATGCCCGGTGAACTTTTGTATTGGGAAAGTCATGCCCGGTGAACTTTTGTATTGGGAAAGTCATGCCCGGTGAACTTTTGTATTGGGAAAATCATGCCCGGTGAACTTTTGTATTGGGAAAGTCATGCCCGGTGAACTTTTGTATTGGGAAAGTCATGCCCGGTGAACTTTTGTATTGGGAAAGTCATGCTCGGTCAACTTTTGTATTGGGAAAGTCATGCCCGGTGAACTTTTGTATTGGGAAAGTCATGCCCGGTCAACTTTTGTATTGGGAAAGTCATGACCGGTGAACTTTTGTATTGGGAAAGTCATGACCGGTGAACTTTTGTATTGGGAAAGTCATGCCCGGTGATCTTTTGTATTGGGAAAGTCATGCCCGGTGAACTTTTGTATTGGGAAAGTCATGCCCGGTGAACTTTTGTATTGGGAAAGTCATGCCCGGTGATCTTTTGTACTGGGAAAGTCATGCCCGGTGAACTTTTGTATTGGGAAAGTCATGCCCGGTGAACTTTTGTACTGGGAAAGTCATGCCCGGTGAACTTTTGTATTGGGAAAGTCATGCCCGGTGAACTTTTGTATTGGGAAAGTCATGCCCGGTGAACTTTTGTATTGGGAAAGTCATGCCCGGTGAACTTTTGTACTGGGAAAGTCATGCCCGGTGAACTTTTGTATTGGGAAAGTCATGCCCGGTCAACTTTTGTATTAGGAAAGTCATGCCCGGTGAACTTTTGTATTGGGAAAGTCATGCCCGGTGAACTTTTGTACTGGGAAAGTCATGCCCGGTGAACTTTTGTATTGGGAAAGTCGTGCCCGGTGAACTTTTGTATTGGGAAAGTCATGCCCGGTGAACTTTTGTATTGGGAAAGTCATGCCCGGTGAACTTTTGTACTGGGAAAGTCATGACCGGTGAACTTTTGTACTGGGAAAGTCATGCCCGGTCAACTTTTGTATTGGTAAAGTCATGCCCGGTGATCTTTTGTACTGGGAAAGTCATGCCCGGAGAACTTTTGTACTGGGAAAGTCATGCCCGGTGAACTTTTGTATTGGGAAAGTCATGCCCGGTGAACTTTTGTATTGGGAAAGTCATGCCCGGTGAACTTTTGTATTGGGAAAATCATGCCCGGTGAACTTTTGTATTGGGAAAGTCATGCCCGGTGAACTTTTGTATTGGGAAAGTCATGCCCGGTGAACTTTTGTATTGGGAAAGTCATGCTCGGTCAACTTTTGTATTGGGAAAGTCATGCCCGGTGAACTTTTGTATTGGGAAAGTCATGCCCGGTCAACTTTTGTATTGGGAAAGTCATGCCCGGTGATCTTTTGTACTGGGAAAGTCATGCCCGGTGAACTTTTGTATTTGGAAAGTCATGCCCGGTGAACTTTTGTATTGGGAAAGTCATGCCCGGTGAACTTTTGTACTGGGAAAGTCATGCCCGGTGAACTTTTGTATTGGGAAAGTCATGCCCGGTCAACTTTTGTATTGGGAAAGTCATGCCCGGTGAACTTTTGTATTGGGAAAGTCATGCCCGGTGAACTTTTGTATTGGGAAAGTCATGCCCGGTGATCTTTTGTACTGGGAAAGTCATGCCCGGTGAACTTTTGTATGGGAAAAGTCATGCCCGGTGAACTTTTGTATTGGGAAAGTCATGCCCGGTGAACTTTTGTATTGGGAAAGTCATGCCCGGTGAACTTTTGTACTGGGAAAGTCATGCCCGGTGAACTTTTGTATTGGGAAAGTCATGCCCGGTGATCTTTTGCACTGGGAAAGTCATGCCCGGTGAACTTTTGTATTGGGAAAGTCATGCCCGGTGAACTTTTGTATGGGAAAAGTCATGCCCGGTGAACTTTTGTATGGGAAAGTCATGCCCGGTGAACTTTTGTACTGGGAAAGTCATGCCCGGTGAACTTTTGTATGGGAAAAGTCATGCCCGGTGAACTTTTGTATTGGGAAAGTCATGCCCGGTCAACTTTTGTATTAGGAAAGTCATGCCCGGTGATCTTTTGTACTGGGAAAGTCATGCCCGGTCAACTTTTGTACTGGGAAAGTCATGCCCGGTGATCTTTTGTACTGGGAAAGTCATGCCTATTGTATTGGGAAAGTCATGCCCGGTGAACTTTTGTATGGGAAAAGTCATGCCCGGTGATCTTTTGTACTGGGAAAGTCATGCCCGGTGATCTTTTGTACTGGGAAAGTCATGCCCGGTCAACTTTTGTATTGGGAAAGTCATGCCCGGTGAACTTTTGTATGGGAAAAGTCATGCCCGGTGAACTTTTGTATTGGGAAAGTCATGCCCGGTGAACTTTTGTACTGGGAAAGTCATGCCCGGTGAACTTTTGTATTGGGAAAGTCATGCCCGGTGAACTTTTGTACTGGGAAAGTCATGCCCGGTCAACTTTTGTATTGGGAAAGTCATGCCCGGTGAACTTTTGTATGGGAAAAGTCATGCCCGGTGAACTTTTGTATTGGGAAAGTCATGCCCGGTGAACTTTTGTATTGGGAAAGTCATGCCCGGTGAACTTTTGTATTGGGAAAGTCATGCCCGGTGAACTTTTGTATTGGGAAAGTCATGCCCGGTGAACTTTTGTATTGGGAAAGTCATGCCCGGTGAACTTTTGTATGGGAAAAGTCATGCCCGGTGAACTTTTGTATTGGGAAAGTCATGCCCGGTGAACTTTTGTATTGGGAAAGTCATGCCCGGTGAACTTTTGTATTGGGAAAGTCATGCCCGGTGATCTTTTGTATTGGGAAAGTCATGCCCGGTGAACTTTTGTATTGGGAAAGTCATGCCCGGTGATCTTTTGTATTGGGAAAGTCATGCCCGGTGAACTTTTGTACTGGGAAAGTCATGACCGGTGAACTTTTGTACTGGGAAAGTCATGCCCGGTCAACTTTTGTATTGGGAAAGTCATGCCCGGTGATCTTTTGTACTGGGAAAGTCATGCCCGGTGAACTTTTGTACTGGGAAAGTCATGCCCGGTGAACTTTTGTATTGGGAAAGTCATGCCCGGTGAACTTTTGTACTGGGAAAGTCATGCCCGGTGAACTTTTGTATTGGGAAAGTCATGCCCGGTGAACTTTTGTATTGGGAAAGTCATGCCCGGTGATCTTTTGTATTGGGAAAGTCATGCCCGGTGAACTTTTGTATTGGGAAAGTCATGCCCGGTGAACTTTTGTATTGGGAAAGTCATGCCCGGTGAACTTTTGTATTGGGAAAGTCATGCCCGGTGAACTTTTGTACTGGGAAAGTCATGCCCGGTGAACTTTTGTATTGGGAAAGTCATGCCCGGTCAACTTTTGTATTAGGAAAGTCATGCCCGGTGAACTTTTGTATTGGGAAAGTCATGCCCGGTGAACTTTTGTACTGGGAAAGTCATGCCCGGTGAACTTTTGTATTGGGAAAGTCGTGCCCGGTGAACTTTTGTATTGGGAAAGTCATGCCCGGTGAACTTTTGTATTGGGAAAGTCATGCCCGGTGAACTTTTGTACTGGGAAAGTCATGACCGGTGAACTTTTGTACTGGGAAAGTCATGCCCGGTCAACTTTTGTATTGGGAAAGTCATGCCCGGTGATCTTTTGTACTGGGAAAGTCATGCCCGGTGAACTTTTGTACTGGGAAAGTCATGCCCGGTGAACTTTTGTATTGGGAAAGTCATGCCCGGTGAACTTTTGTATTGGGAAAGTCATGCCCGGTGAACTTTTGTATTGGGAAAGTCATGCCCGGTGAACTTTTGTATTGGGAAAGTCATGCCCGGTGAACTTTTGTATTGGGAAAGTCATGCCCGGTGAACTTTTGTATTGGGAAAGTCATGCCCGGTCAACTTTTGTATTGGGAAAGTCATGCCCGGTGAACTTTTGTATTGGGAAAGTCATGCCCGGTCAACTTTTGTATTGGGAAAGTCATGCCCGGTGATCTTTTGTACTGGGAAAGTCATGCCCGGTGAACTTTTGTATTTGGAAAGTCATGCCCGGTGAACTTTTGTATTGGGAAAGTCATGCCCGGTGAACTTTTGTATTGGGAAAGTCATGCCCGGTGAACTTTTGTACTGGGAAAGTCATGCCCGGTGAACTTTTGTATGGAAAAAGTCATGCCCGGTGAATTTTTGTATTGGGAAAGTCATGCCCGGTGAACTTTTGTATTGGGAAAGTCATGCCCGGTGAACTTTTGTATTGGGAAAGTCATGCCCGGTGAACTTTTGTATTGGGAAAGTCATGCCCGGTGAACTTTTGTACTGGGAAAGTCATGCCCGGTGAACGTTTGTATTGGGAAAGTCATGCCCGGTGAACTTTTGTATTGGGAAAGTCATGTCCGGTGAACTTTTGTATTGGGAAAGTCATGCCCGGTGAACTTTTGTATTGGGAAAGTCATGCCCGGTGAACTTTTGTATTGGGAAAGTCATGCCCGGTGAACATTTGTACTGGGAAAGTCATGCCCGGTCAACTTTTGTATTGGGAAAGTCATGCCCGGTGATCTTTTGTACTGGGAAAGTCATGCCCGGTGAACTTTTGTATTGGGAAAGTCATGTCCGGTGAACTTTTGTATGGGAAAAGTCATGCCCGGTGAACTTTTGTACTGGGAAAGTCATGCCCGGTGATCTTTTGTACTGGGAAAGTCATGCCCGGTCAACTTTTGTATTGGGAAAGTCATGCCCGGTGAACTTTTGTATGGGAAAAGTCATGCCCGGTGAACTTTTGTATTGGGAAAGTCATGCCCGGTGAACTTTTGTATTGGGAAAGTCATGCCCGGTGAACTTTTGTATTGGGAAAGTCATGCCCGGTGAACTTTTGTATTGGGAAAGTCATGCCCGGTGAACTTTTGTATTGGGAAAGTCATGCCCGGTGAACTTTTGTATTGGGAAAGTCATGCCCGGTGAACTTTTGTATTGGGAAAGTCATGCCCGGTGAACTTTTGTATTGGGAAAGTCATGCCCGGTGAACTTTTGTACTGGGAAAGTCATGCCCGGTGAACTTTTGTATTGGGAAAGTCATGCCCGGTGAACTTTTGTATTGGGAAAGTCATGCCCGGTGAACTTTTGTATTGGGAAAGTCATGCCCGGTGAACCTTTGTATTGGGAAAGTCATGCCCGGTGAACCTTTGTATTGGGAAAGTCATGCCCGGTGAACTTTTGTACTGGGAAAGTCATGCCCGGTGAACTTTTGTATTGGGAAAGTCATGTCCGGTGAACTTTTGTATTGGGAAAGTCATGCCCGGTGAACTTTTGTATTGGGAAAGTCATGCCCGGTGATCTTTTGTACTGGGAAAGTCATGCCCGGTGAACTTTTGTATGGGAAAAGTCATGCCCGGTGATCTTTTGTACTGGGAATGTCATGCCCGGTGAAATTTTGTATGGGAAAAGTCATGCCCGGTGAACTTTTGTATGGGAAAAGTCATGCCCGGTGAACTTTTGTATTGGGAAAGTCATGCCCGGTCAACTTTTGTATTGGGAAAGTCATGCCCAGTGATCTTTTGTACTGGGAAAGTCATGCCCGGTGAACTTTTGTATTGGGAAAGTCATGCCCGGTCAACTTTTGTATTGGGAAAGTCATGCCCTTGTATTGGGAAAGTCATGCCTGGTGAACTTTTGTATTGGGAAGTCATGCCCGGTGAACATTTGTATTGGGAAAGTCATGCCCGGTCAACTTTTGTATTGGGAAAGTCATGCCCGGTGATCTTTTGTACTGGGAAAGTCATGCCCGGTGAACTTTTGTATTGGGAAAGTCATGCCCGGTGAACTTTTGTATGGGAAAGTCATGCCCGGTGAACTTTTGTATTGGGAAAGTCATGCCCGGTGAACTTTTGTATTGGGAAAGTCATGCCCGGTGAACTTTTGTATGGGAAAAGTCATGCCCGGTGAACTTTTGTATTGGGAAAGTCATGCCCGGTGAACTTTTGTATTGGGAAAGTCATGCCCGGTGAACTTTTGTAATGGGAAAGTCATGCCCGGTGAACTTTTGTATTGGGAAAGTCATGCCCGGTGAACTTTTGTATTGGGAAAGTCATGCCCGGTGAACTTTTGTATGGGAAAAGTCATGCCCGGTGAACTTTTGTATTGGGAAAGTCATGTCCGGTGAACTTTTGTATTGGGAAAGTCATGCCCGGTGAACTTTTGTACTGGGAAAGTCATGCCCGGTGAACTTTTGTATTGGGAAAGTCATGCCCGGTGAACTTTTGTATGGGAAAAGTCATGCCCGGTGATCTTTTGTACTGGGAAAGTCATGCCCGGTGAACTTTTGTATTGGGAAAGTCATGCCCGGTCAACTTTTGTATTGGGAAAGTCATGCCCGGTGAACTTTTGTATTGGGAAAGTCATGCCCGGTGATCTTTTGTACTGGGAAAGTCATGCCCGGTGAACTTTTGTATGGGAAAAGTCATGCCCGGTGATCTTTTGTACTGGGAAAGTCATGCCCGGTCAACTTTTATATTGGGAAAGTCATGCGCGGTCAACTTTTGTATTGGGAAAGTCATGCCCGGTGAACTTTTGTATTGGGAAAGTCATGCCCGGTGAACTTTTGTATTGGGAAAGTCATGCCCGGTGATCTTTTGTACTGGGAAAGTCATGCCCGGTGAACTTTTTATGGGAAAAGTCATGCCCGGTGATCTTTTGTACTGGGAAAGTCATGCCCGGTGAACTTTTGTATGGGAAAAGTCATGCCCGGTGAACTTTTGTATTGGGAAAGTCATGCCCAGTGAACTTTTGTATTGGGAAAGTCATGCCCGGTGAACTTTTGTATTGGGAAAATCATGCCCGGTGATCTTTTGTACTGGGAAAGTCATGCCCGGTGAACTTTTGTATGGGAAAAGTCATGCCCGGTGAACTTTTGTATTGGGAAAGTCATGCCCTGTGATCTTTTGTATTGGGAAAGTCATGCCCGGTGAACTTTTGTACTGGGAAAGTCATGCCCGGTGAACTTTTGTATGGGAAAAGTCATGCCCGGTGAACTTTTGTATTGGGAAAGTCATGCCCGGTCAACTTTTGTATTAGGAAAGTCATGCCCGGTGAACTTTTGTACTGGGAAAGTCATGCCCGGTGATCTTTTGTATTGGGAAAGTCATGCCCGGTGAACTTTTGTATTGGGAAAGTCACGCCCGGTCAACTTTTGTATTAGGAAAGTCATGCCCGGTGATCTTTTGTACTGGGAAAGTCATGCCCGGTCAACTTTTGTATGGGAAAAGTCATGCCCGGTGAACTATTGTATGGGAAAAGTCATGCCCGGTGAACTTTTGTACTGGGAAAGTCATGCCCGGTGATCTTTTGTATTGGGAAAGTAATGCCCGGTGAACTTTTGTATTGGGAAAGTCATGCCCGGTCAACTTTTGTAAAGGAAAGTCATCTCCGGTGAACTTTTGTATTAGGAAAGTCATGCCCGGTCAACTTTTGTATTGTGAAAGTCATGCCCGGTGAACTTTTGTATTGGGAAAGTCATGCCCGGTCAACTTTTGTATGGGAAAAGCCATGCCCGGTGAACTTTTGTACTGGGAAAAGTCATGCCCGGTGATCTTTTGTACTGGGAAAGTCATGCCCGGTCAACTTTTGTATTGGGAAAGTCATGCCCGGTCAACTTTTGTATGGGAAAAGTCATGCCCGGTGAACTTTTGTATTGGGAAAGTCATGCCCGGTCAACTTTTGTATTGGGAAAGTCATGCCCGGTCAACTTTTGTATGGGAAAAGTCATGCCCGGTCAACTTTTGTATTGGGAAAGTCATGCCCGGTCAACTTTTGTATGGGAAAAGTCATGCCCGGTCAACTTTTGTATTGGGAAAGTCATGCCCGGTGATCTTTTGTATTGGGAAAGTCATGCCCGGTGAACTTTTGTATGGGAAAAGTCATGCCCGGTGAACTTTTGTATTGGGAAAGTCATGCCCGGTGAACTTTTTTATGGGAAAAGTCATCTCCGGTGAACTTTTGTATTAGGAAAGTGATGCCCGGTCAACTTTTGTATTGTGAAAGTCATGCCCGGTGAACTTTTGTATTGGGAAAGTCATGCCCGGTCAACTTTTGTATGGGAAAAGCCATGCCCGGTGAACTTTTGTATTGGGAAAGTCATGCCCGGTGAACTTTTGTATTGGGAAAGTCATGCCCGGTCAACTTTTGTATTGGGAAAGTCATGCCCGGTGAACTTTTGTATGGGAAAAGTCATGCCCGGTGAACTTTTGTATTGGGAAAGTCATGCCCGGTGATCTTTTGTACTGGGAAAGTCATGCCCGCTGAATTTTTGTATTGGGAAAGTCATGCCCGGTGAACTTTTGTATTGGGAAAGTCATGCCCGGTGAACTTTTGTATTGGGAAAGTCATGCCCGGTGATCTTTTGTACTGGGAAAGTCATGCCCGGTCAACTTTTGTATGGGAAAAGTCATGCCCGGTGAACTATTGTATGGGAAAAGTCATGCCCGGTGAACTTTTGTATTGGGAAAGTCATGCCCGGTGAACTTTTGTATGGGAAAAGTCATGCCCGGTGATCTTTTGTACTGGGAAAGTCATGCACCGGCCAACTTTTGTATGGGAAAGTCATGCCCGGTAAACTTTTGTATTGGGAAAGTCATGCCCGGTGAACTTTTGTATGGGAAAAGTCATGCCCGGTGATCTTTTGTACTGGGAAAGTCATGCCCGGTGAACTTTTGTATTGGGAAAGTCATGCCCGGTCAACTTTTGTATTAGGAAAGTCATGCCCGGTGATCTTTTGTACTGGGAAAGTCATGCCCGGTGAACTTTTGTACTGGGAAAGTCATGCCCGGTGAACTTTTGTATTGGGAAAGTCATGCCCGGGAACTTTTGTATTGGGAAAGTCATGCCCGGTGATCTTTTGTACTGGGAAAGTCATGCCCGCTGAATTTTTGTATTGGGAAAGTCATGCCCGGTGAACTTTTGTATTGGGAAAGTCATGCCCGGTGATCTTTTGTACTGGGAAAGTCATGCCCGCTGAATTTTTGTATTGGGAAAGTCATGCCCGGTGAACTTTTGTATTGGGAAAGTCATGCCCGGTGAACTTTTGTACTGGGAAAGTCATGCCCGGTGAACTTTTGTATGGGAAAAGTCATGCCCGGTCAACTTTTGTATTGGGAAAGTCATGCCCGGTCAACTTTTGTATTGGGAAAGTCATGCCCGGTGATCTTTTGTACTGGGAAATTCATGCCCGGTGATCTTTTGTACTGGGAAAGTCATGCCCGGTCAACTTTTGTATGGGAAAAGTCATGCCCGGTGAACTATTGTATGGGAAAAGTCATGCCCGGTGAACTTTTGTATTGGGAAAGTCATGCCCGGTGAACTTTTGTATGGGAAAAGTCATGCCCGGTGAACTTTTGTACTGGGAAAGTCATGCCCGGTCAACTTTTGTATGGGAAAAGTCATGCCCGGTAAACTTTTGTATTGGGAAAGTCATGCCCGGTGAACTTTTGTATGGGAAAAGTCATGCCCGGTGATCTTTTGTACTGGGAAAGTCATGCCCGGTGAACTTTTGTATTGGGAAAGTCATGCCCGGTCAACTTTTGTATTGGGAAAGTCATGCCCGGTGATCTTTTGTACTGGGAAAGTCATGCCCGGTGAACTTTTGTACTGGGAAAGTCATGCCCGGTGAACTTTTGTATTGGGAAAGTCATGCCCGGGAACTTTTGTATTGGGAAAGTCATGCCCGGTGATCTTTTGTACTGGGAAAGTCATGCCCGCTGAATTTTTGTATTGGGAAAGTCATGCCCGGTGAACTTTTGTATTGGGAAAGTCATGCCCGGTGAACTTTTGTACTGGGAAAGTCATGCCCGGTGAACTTTTGTATGGGAAAAGTCATGCCCGGTCAACTTTTGTATTGGGAAAGTCATGCCCGGTCAACTTTTGTATGGGAAAAGTCATGCCCGGTGAACTTTTGTATTGGGAAAGTCATGCCCGGTCAACTTTTGTATTGGGAAAGTCATGCCCGGTCAACTTTTGTATGGGAAAAGTCATGCCCGGTCAGCTTTTGTATTGGGAAAGTCATGCCCGGTGAACTTTTGTATGGGAAAAGTCATCTCCTTTGAACTTTTGTATTAGGAAAGTCATGCCCGGTCAACTTTTGTATTGTGAAAGTCATGCCCGGTGAACTTTTGTATTGGGAAAGTCATGCCCGGTGATCTTTTGTATTGGGAAAGTCATGCCCGGTGAACTTTTGTATGGGAAAAGTCATGCCCGGTGAACTTTTGTATTGGGAAAGTCATGCCCGGTGAACTTTTGTATGGGAAAAGTCATCTCCGGTGAACTTTTGTATTAGGAAAGTCATGCCCGGTCAACTTTTGTATTGTGAAAGTCATGCCCGGTGAACTTTTGTATTGGGAAAGTCATGCCCGGTCAACTTTTGTATGGGAAAAGCCATGCCCGGTGAACTTTTGTATTGGGAAAGTCATGCCCGGTGAACTTTTGTATTGGGAAAGTCATGCCCGGTCAACTTTTGTATTGGGAAAGTCATGACGGGTGAACTTTTGTATGGGAAAAGTCATGCCCGGTGAACTTTTGTATTGGGAAAGTCATGCCCGGTCAACTTTTGTATTGGGAAAGACATGCCCGGTGATCTTTTGTATTGGGAAAGTCATGCCCGGTGAACTTTTGTATTGGGAAAGTCATGCCCGATGAACTTTTGTATTGGGAAAGTCATGCCCGGTGATCTTTTGTACTGGGAAAGTCATGCCCGGTCAACTTTTGTATGGGAAAAGTCATGCCCGGTGAACTTTTGTATGGGAAAAGTCAGGCCCGGTGAACTTTTATATTGGGAAAGTCATGCCCGGTGAACATTTGTATGGGAAAAGTCATGCCCGGTGATCTTTTGTACTGGGAAAGTCATGCCCGGTCAACTTTTGTATGGGAAAAGTCATGCCCGGTAAACTTTTGTATTGGGAAAGTCATGCCCGGTGAACTTTTGTATGGGAAAAGTCATGCCCGGTGATCTTTTGTACTGGGAAAGTCATGCCCGGTGAACTTTTGTATTGGGAGAGTCATGCCCGGTCAACTTTTGTATTGGGAAAGTCATGCCCGGTGATCTTTTGTACTGGGAAAGTCATGCCCGGTGAACTTTTGTACTGGGAAAGTCATGCCCGGTGAACTTTTGTATTGGGAAAGTCATGCCCGGTGAACTTTTGTATTGGGAAAGTCATGCCCGGTGATCTTTCGTACTGGGAAAGTCATGCCCGCTGAATTTTTGTATTGGGAAAGTCATGCCCGGTGAACTTTTGTATTGGGAAAGTCATGCCCGGTGAACTTTTGTACTGGGAAAGTCATGCCCGGTGAACTTTTGTATGGGAAAAGTCATGTCCGGTCAACTTTTGTATTGGGAAAGTCATGCCCGGTCAACTTATGTATGGGAAAAGTCATGCCCGGTGAACTTTTGTATTGGGAAAGTCATGCCCGGTCAACTTTTGTATTGGGAAAGTCATGCCCGGTCAACTTTTGTATGGGAAAAGTCATGCCCGGTCAACTTTTGTATTGGGAAAGTCATGCCCGGTCAACTTTTGTATGGGAAAAGTCATGCCCGGTCAACTTTTGTATTGGGAAAGTCATGCCCGGTGATCTTTTGTATTGGGAAAGTCATGTCCGGTGAACTTTTGTATGGGAAAAGTCATGCCCGGTGAACTTTTGTATTGGGAAAGTCATGCCCGGTGAACTTTTGTATGGGAAAAGTCATCTCCGGTGAACTTTTGTATTAGGAAAATCATGCCCGGTCAACTTTTGTATTGTGAAAGTCATGCCCGGTGAACTTTTGTATTGGGAAAGTCATGCCCGGTCAACTTTTGTATGGGAAAAGCCATGCCCGGTGAACTTTTGTATTGAGAAAGTCATGCCCGGTGAACTTTTGTATTGGGAAAGTCATGCCCGGTCAACTTTTGTATTGGGAAAGTCATGCCCGGTGAACTTTTGTATGGGAAAAGTCATGCCCGGTGAACTTTTGTATTGGGAAAGTCATGCCCGGTCAACTTTTGTATTGGGAAAGTCATGCCCGGTGATCTTTTGTATTGGGAAAGTCATGCCCGGTGAACTTTTGTATTGGGAAAGTCATGCCCGGTGAACTTTTGTATTGGGAAAGTCATGCCCGGTGATCTTTTGTACTGGGAAAGTCATGCCCGGTCAACTTTTGTATGGGAAAAGTCATGCCCGGTGAACTTTTGTATGGGAAAAGTCATGCCCGGTGAACTTTTGTATTGGGAAAGTCATGCCCGGTGAACTTTTGTATGGGAAAAGTCATGGCCGGTGATCTTTTGTACTGGGAAAGTCATGCCCGGTCAACTTTTGTATGGGAAAAGTCATGCCCGGTAAACTTTTGTATTGGGAAAGTCATGCCCGGTGAACTTTTGTATGGGAAAAGTCATGCCCGGTGATCTTTTGTACTTGGAAAGTCATGCCCGGTGAACTTTTGTATTGGGAAAGTCATGCCCGGTCAACTTTTGTATTGGGAAAGTCATGCCCGGTGATCTTTTGTACTGGGAAAGTCATGCCCGGTGAACTTTTGTACTGGGAAAGTCATGCCCGGTGAACTTTTGTATTGTGAAAGTCATGCCCGGTGAACTTTTGTATTGGGAAAGTCATGCCCGGTGATCTTTTGTACTGGGAAAGTCATGCCCGCTGAATTTTTGTATTGGGAAAGTCATGCCCGGTGAACTTTTGTATTGGGAAAGTCATGCCCGGTGAACTTTTGTACTGGAAAAGTCATGCCCGGTGAACTTTTGTATGGGAAAAGTCATGCCCGGTCAACTTTTGTATTGGGAAAGTCATGCCCGGTCAACTTTTGTATGGGAAAAGTCATGCCCGGTGAACTTTTGTATTGGGAAAGTCATGCCCGGTCAACTTTTGTATTGGGAAAGTCATGCCCGGTCAACTTTTGTATTGGGAAAGTCATGCCCGGTCAACTTTTGTATGGGAAAGTCATGCCCGGTCAACTTTTGTATTGGGAAAGTCATGCCCGGTCAACTTTTGTATGGGAAAAGTCATGCCCGGTCAACTTTTGTATTGGGAAAGTCATGCCCGGTGAACTTTTGTATTGGGAAAGTCATGCCCGGTGAACTTATGTATTGGGAAAGTCATGCCCGGTGATCTTTTGTACTGGGAAAGTCATGCCCGGTGAACTTTTGTGTTGGGAAAGTCATGCCCGGTGATCTTTTGTATTGGGAAAGTCATGCCCGGTGAACTTTTGTATGGGAAAAGTCATGCCCGGTGAACTTTTGTATTGGGAAAGTCATGCCCGGTGAACTTTTGTATGGGAAAAGTCATCTCCGGTGAACTTTTGTATTGGGAAAGTCATGCCCGGTGAACTTTTGTATTGGGAAAGTCATGCCCGGTGAACTTTTGTATTGTGAAAGTCATGCCCGGTGAACTTTTGTATTGGGAAAGTCATGCCCGGTCAACTTTTGTATGGGAAAAGCCATGCCCGGTGAACTTTTGTATTGGGAAAGTCATGCCCGGTGATCTTTTGTACTGGGAAAGTCATGCCCGGTGAACTTTTGTATGGGAAAAGTCATGCCCGGTGAACTTTTGTATTGGGAAAGTCATGCCCGGTGAACTTTTGTATTGGGAAAGTCATGCCCGGTGATCTTTTGTACTGGGAAAGTCATGCCCGGTGAACTTTTGTACTGGGAAAGTCATGCCCGGTGAACTTTTGTATTGGGAAAGTCATGCCCGGTGAACTTTTGTATTGGGAAAGTCATGCCCGATGAACTTTTGTATTGGGAAAGTCATGCCCGGTGAACTTTTGTATTGGGAAAGTCATGCCCGGTGATCTTTTGTACTGGGAAAGTCATGCCCGGTGATCTTTTGTACTGGGAAAGTCATGCCCGGTGAACTTTTGTATGGGAAAAGTCATGCCCGGTGATCTTTTGTACTGGGAAAGTCATGCCCGGTAAACTTTTGTATGGGAAAAGTCATGCCCGGTGAACTTTTGTATGGGAAAAGTCATGCCCGGTGAACTTTTGTATTGGGAAAGTCATGCCCGGTGATCTTTTGTACTGGGAAAGTCATGCCCGGTGAACTTTTGTATTGGGAAAGTCATGCCCGGTCAACTTTTGTATTGGGAAAGTCATGCCCGGTGAACTTTTGTATTGGGAAAGTCATGCCCGGTCAACTTTTGTATTGGGAAAGTCATGCCCGGTGATCTTTTGTATTGGGAAAGTCATGCCCGGTGAACTTTTGTATGGGAAAAGTCATGCCCGGTGAACTTTTGTATTGGGAAAGTCATGCCCGGTGAACATTTGTATGGGAAAGGTCATGCCCGGTGAACTTTTGTATGGGAAAAGTCATGCCCGGTGAACTTTTGTATGGGAAAAGTCATGCCCGGTGAACTTTTGTATTGGGAAAGTCATGCCCGGTGATCTTTTGTACTGGGAAAGTCATGCCCGGTGAACTTTTGTATTGGGAAAGTCATGCCCGGTCAACTTTTGTATTGGGAAAGTCATGCCCGGTGAACTTTTGTATTGGGAAAGTCATGCCCGGTCAACTTTTGTATTGGGAAAGTCATGCCCGGTGATCTTTTGTATTGGGAAAGTCATGCCCGGTGAACTTTTGTATGGGAAAAGTCATGCCCGGTGAACTTTTGTATTGGGAAAGTCATGCCCGGTGAACATTTGTATGGGAAGAGTCATGCCCGGTGAACTTTTGTATGGGAAAAGTCATGCCCGGTGAACTTTTGTATTGGGAAAGTCATGCCCGGTGAACTTTTGTATTGGGAAAGTCATGCCCGGTGAACTTTTGTATTGGGAAAGTCATGCCCGGTGATCTTTTGTACTGGGAAAGTCATGCCCGGTGAACTTTTGTATTGGGAAAGTCATGCCCGGTGAACTTTTGTATTAGGAAAGTCATGCCCGGTGAACATTTGTACTGGGAAAGTCATGCCCGGTGAACTTTTGTATTGGGAAAGTCATGCCCGGTGATCTTTTGTACTGGGAAAGTCATGCCCGGTGAACTTTTGTATTGGGAAAGTCATGCCCGGTGAACTTTTGTATTGGGAAAGTCATGCCCGGTGAACTTTTGTATTGTGAAAGTCATGCCCGGTGAACTTTTGTATTGGGAAAGTCATGCCCGGTCAACTTTTGTATGGGAAAAGCCATGCCCGGTGAACTTTTGTATTGGGAAAGTCATGCCCGGTGATCTTTTGTACTGGGAAAGTCATGCCCGGTGAACTTTTGTATGGGAAAAGTCATGCCCGGTGAACTTTTGTATGGGAAAAGTCATGCCCGGTGAACTTTTGTATTGGGAAAGTCATGCCCGGTGAACTTTTGTGTTGGGAAAGCCATGCCCGGTGAACTTTTGTATTGGGAAAGTCATGCCCGGTGAACTTTTGTATTGGGAAAGTCATGCCCGGTGAACTTTTGTATTGGGAAAGTCATGCCCGGTGAACTTTTGTATTGGGAAAGTCATGCCCGGTGAACTTTTGTATTGGGAAAGTCATGCCCGGTGAACTTTTGTATTGGGAAAGTCATGCCCGGTGAACTTTTGTATTGGGAAAGTCATGCCCGGTGAACTTTTGTATTGGGAAAGTCATGCCCGGTGAACTTTTGTATTGGGAAAGTTATGCCCGGTGATCTTTTGTACTGGGAAAGTCATGCCCGGTGAACTTTTGTACTGGGAAAATCATGCCCGGTGAACTTTTGTATTGGGAAAGTCATGCCCGGTGAACTTTTGTATTGGGAAAGTCATGCCCGGTGAACTTTTGTATTGGGAAAGTCATGCCCGGTGAACTTTTGTATTGGGAAAGTCATGCCCGGTGATCTTTTGTACTGGGAAAGTCATGCCCGGTGATCTTTTGTACTGGGAAAGTCATGCCCGGTGAACTTTTGTATGGGAAAAGTCATGCCCGGTGATCTTTTGTACTGGGAAAGTCATGCCCGGTAAACTTTTGTATGGGAAAAGTCATGCCCGGTGAACTTTTGTATGGGAAAATCATGCCCGGTGAACTTTTGTATTGGGAAAGTCATGCCCGGTGATCTTTTGTACTGGGAAAGTCATGCCCGGTGAACTTTTGTATTGGGAAAGTCATGCCCGGTCAACTTTTGTATTGGGAAAGTCATGCCCGGTGAACTTTTGTATTGGGAAAGTCATGCCCGGTCAACTTTTGTATTGGGAAAGTCATGCCCGGTGATCTTTTGTATTGGGAAAGTCATGCCCGGTGAACTTTTGTATGGGAAAAGTCATGCCCGGTGAACTTTTGTATTGGGAAAGTCATGCCCGGTGAACATTTGTATAGGAAAAGTCATGCCCGGTGAACTTTTGTATGGGAAAAGTCATGCCCGGTGAACTTTTGTATGGGAAAAGTCATGCCCGGTGAACTTTTGTATTGGGAAAGTCATGCCCGGTGATCTTTTGTACTGGGAAAGTCATGCCCGGTGAACTTTTGTATTGGGAAAGTCATGCCCGGTCAACTTTTGTATTGGGAAAGTCATGCCCGGTGAACTTTTGTATTGGGAAAGTCATGCCCGGTCAACTTTTGTATTGGGAAAGTCATGCCCGGTGATCTTTTGTATTGGGAAAGTCATGCCCGGTGAACTTTTGTATGGGAAAAGTCATGCCCGGTGAACTTTTGTATTGGGAAAGTCATGCCCGGTGAACATTTGTATGGGAAGAGTCATGCCCGGTGAACTTTTGTATGGGAAAAGTCATGCCCGGTGAACTTTTGTATTGGGAAAGTCATGCCCGGTGAACTTTTGTATTGGGAAAGTCATGCCCGGTGAACTTTTGTATTGGGAAAGTCATGCCCGGTGATCTTTTGTACTGGGAAAGTCATGCCCGGTGAACTTTTGTATTGGGAAAGTCATGCCCGGTGAACTTTTGTATTAGGAAAGTCATGCCCGGTGAACATTTGTACTGGGAAAGTCATGCCCGGTGAACTTTTGTATTGGGAAAGTCATGCCCGGTGATCTTTTGTACTGGGAAAGTCATGCCCGGTGAACTTTTGTATTGGGAAAGTCATGCCCGGTGAACTTTTGTATTGGGAAAGTCATGCCCGGTGATCTTTTGTACTGGGAAAGTCATGCCCGGTGAACTTTTGTATGGGAAAAGTCATGCCCGGTGAACTTTTGTATAGGAAAAGTCATGCCCGGTGAACTTTTGTATTGGGAAAGTCATGCCCGGTGAACTTTTGTATTGGAAAAGTCATCTCCGGTGAACTATTGTATTGGGAAAGTCATGCCCGGTGAACTTTTGTATTGGGAAAGTCATGCCCGGTGATCTTTTGTATTGGGAAAGTCGTGCCCGGTGAACTTTTGTATTGGGAAAGTCATGCCCGGTGAACTTTTGTATTGGGAAAGTCATGCCCGGTGAACTTTTGTATTGGGAAAGTCATGCCCGGTAAACTTTTGTATTGGGAAAGTCATCTCCGGTGAACTTTTGTATTGGGAAAGTCATCTCCGGTGAACTTTTCTATAGGAAAAGTCATCTCCGGTGAACTATTGTATTGGGAAAGTCATCTCCGGTGAACTTTTGTATTGGGAAAGTCATGCCCGGTGAACTTTTGTATTGGGAAAGTCGTGTCCGGTGAACTTTTGTATTGGGAAAGTCATCTCCGGTGAACTTTTGTATTGGGAAAGCCATGCCCGGTGAACTTTTGTATTGGGAAAGTCATGCCCGGTGAACTTTTGTATTGGGAAAGTCATGCCCGGTGAACTTTTGTATTGGGAAAGTCATGCCCGGTGAACTTGTGTATTGGGAAAGTCATGCCCGGTGAACTTTTGTATTGGGAAAGTCATGCCCGGTGAACTTTTGTATTGGGAAAGCCATGCCCGGTGAACTTTTGTATGGGAAAAGTCATGCCCGGTGAACTTTTGTATTGGGAAAGTCATGCCCGGTGATCTTTTGTACTGGGAAAGTCATGCCCGGTGAACTTTTGTATTGGGAAAGTCATGCCCGGTCAACTTTTGTATTGGGAAAGTCATGCCCGGTGAACTTTTGTATTGGGAAAGTCATGCCCGGTCAACTTTTGTATTGGGAAAGTCATGCCCGGTGATCTTTTGTATTGGGAAAGTCATGCCCGGTGAACTTTTGTATTGGGAAAGTCATGCCCGGTGAACATTTGTATGGGAAAAGTCATGCCCGGTGAACTTTTGTATGGGAAAAGTCATGCCCGGTGAACTTTTGTATTGGGAAAGTCATGCCCGGTGAACTTTTGTATTGGGAAAGTCATGCCCGGTGAACATTTGTACTGGGAAAGTCATGCCCGGTCAACTTTTGTATTGGGAAAGTCATGCCCGGTGATCTTTTGTACTGGGAAAGCCATGCCTGGTGAACTTTTGTATTGGGAAAGTCATGCCCGGTGATCTTTTGTACTGGGAAAGTCATGCCCGGTGAACTTTTGTATGGGAAAAGTCATGCCCGGTGAACTTTTGTATGGGAAAAGTCATGCCCGGTGAACTTTTGTATTGGGAAAGTCATGCCCGGTGAACTTTTGTATTGGGAAAGTCATGCCCGGTGATCTTTTGTACTGGGAAAGTCATGCCCGGTGAACTTTTGTATGGGAAAAGTCATGCCCGGTGAACTTTTGTATGGGAAAAGTCATGCCCGGTGAACTTTTGTATTGGGAAAGTCATGCTCGGTGAACTTTTGTATTGGGAAAGTCATGCCCGGTGAACTTTTGTATTGGGAAAGTCATGTCCGGTAAACTTTTGTATTGGGAAAGTCATCTCCGGTGAACTTTTGTATTGGGAAAGTCATCTCCGGTGAACTTTTCTATGGGAAAGGTCATCTCCGGTGAACTATTGTATTGGGAAAGTCATCTCCGGTGAACTTTTGTATTGGGAAAGTCATGCCCGGTGAACTTTTGTATTGGGAAAGTCGTGCCCGGTGAACTTTTGTATTGGGAAAGTCATCTCCGGTGAACTTTTGTATTGGGAAAGCCATGCCCGGTGAACTTTTGTATTGGGAAAGTCATGCCCGGTGAACTTTTGTATTGGGAAAGTCATGCCCGGTCAACTTTTGTATTGGGAAAGTCATGCCCGGTGAACTTGTGTATTGGGAAAGTCATGCCCGGTGAACTTTTGTATTGGGAAAGTCATGCCCGGTGAACTTTTGTATTGGGAAAGCCATGCCCGGTGAACTTTTGTATGGGAAAAGTCATGCCCGGTGAACTTTTGTATTGGGAAAGTCATGCCCGGTGAACTTTTGTATTGGGAAAGTCATGCCCGGTGAACTTTTGTATTGGGAAAGTCATGCCCGGTGATCTTTTGTACTGGGAAAGTCATGCCCGGTGAACTTTTGTATTGGGAAAGTCATGCCCGGTGAACTTTTGTATTGGGAAAGTCATGCCCGGTGAACATTTGTACTGGGAAAGTCATGCCCGGTGAACTTTTGTATTGGGAAAGTCATGCCCGGTGATCTTTTGTACTGGGAAAGTCATGCCCGGTGAACTTTTGTATTGGGAAAGTCATGCCCGGTGAACTTTTGTATTGGGAAAGTCATGCCCGGTGATCTTTTGTACTGGGAAAGTCATGCCCGGTGAACTTTTGTATGGGAAAAGTCATGCCCGGTGAACTTTTGTATGGGAAAAGTCATGCCCGGTGAACTTTTGTATTGGGAAAGTCATGCCCGGTGAACTTTTGTATTGGGAAAGTCATGCCCGGTGAACTTTTGTATTGGGAAAGTCATCTCCGGTGAACTTTTGTATTGGGAAAGTCATGCCCGGTGAACTTTTGTATTGGGAAAGTCGTGCCCGGTGAACTTTTGTATTGGGAAAGTCATGCCCGGTGAACTTTTGTATTGGGAAAGTCATGCCCGGTGAACTTTTGTATTGGGAAAGTCATGCCCGGTAAACTTTTGTATTGGGAAAGTCATCTCCGGTGAACTTTTGTATTGGGAAAGTCATCTCCGGTGAACTTTTCTATGGGAAAAGTCATCTCCGGTGAACTATTGTATTGGGAAAGTCATCTCCGGTGAACTTTTGTATTGGGAAAGTCATGCCCGGTGAACTTTTGTATTGGGAAAGTCATGCCCGGTGAACTTTTGTATTGGGAAAGTCATGCCCGGTGAACTTGTGTATTGGGAAAGTCATGCCCGGTGAACTTTTGTATTGGGAAAGTCATGCCCGGTGAACTTTTGTATTGGGAAAGCCATGCCCGGTGAACTTTTGTATGGGAAAAGTCATGCCCGGTGAACTTTTGTATTGGGAACTTTTGTATTGGGAAAGTCATGCCCGGTCAACTTTTGTATTGAACTTTTGTATTGGGAAAGTCATGCCCGGTGAACTTTTGTATTGGGAAAGTCATGCCCGGTGATCTTTTGTACTGGGAAAGTCATGCCCGGTGAACTTTTGTATTGGGAAAGTCATGCCCGGTGAACTTTTGTATTGGGAAAGTCATGCCCGGTGAACTTGTGTATTGGGAAAGTCATGCCCGGTGAACTTTTGTATTGGGAAAGTCATGCCCGGTGAACTTTTGTATTGGGAAAGTCATGCCCGGTGAACTTTTGTATTGGGAAAGTCATCTCCGGTGAACTTTTGTATTGGGAAAGTCATCTCCGGTGAACTTTTCTATGGGAAAAGTCATCTCCGGTGAACTATTGTATTGGGAAAGTCATCTCCGGTGAACTTTTGTATTGGGAAAGTCATGCCCGGTGAACTTTTGTATTGGGAAAGTCATGCCCGGTGAACTTTTGTATTGGGAAAGTCATGCCCGGTGAACTTGTGTATTGGGAAAGTCATGCCCGGTGAACTTTTGTATTGGGAAAGTCATGCCCGGTGAACTTTTGTATTGGGAAAGCCATGCCCGGTGAACTTTTGTATGGGAAAAGTCATGCCCGGTGAACTTTTGTATTGGGAAAGTCATGCCCGGTGATCTTTTGTACTGGGAAAGTCATGCCCGGTGAACTTTTGTATTGGGAAAGTCATGCCCGGTCAACTTTTGTATTGGGAAAGTCATGCCCGGTGAACTTGTGTATTGGGAAAGTCATGCCCGGTGAACTTTTGTATTGGGAAAGTCATGCCCGGTCAACTTTTGTATTGGGAAAGTCATGCCCGGTGATCTTTTGTATTGGGAAAGTCATGCCCGGTGAACTTTTGTATGGGAAAAGTCATGCCCGGTGAACTTTTGTATTGGGAAAGTCATGCCCGGTGAATATTTGTATGGGAAAAGTCATGCCCGGTGAACTTTTGTATGGGAAAAGTCATGCCCGGTGAACTTTTGTATTGGGAAAGTCATGCCCGGTGAACTTTTGTATTGGGAAAGTCATGCCCGGTGAACTTTTGTATTGGGAAAGTCATGCCCGGTGATCTTTTGTACTGGGAAATTCATGCCCGGTGAACTTTTGTATTGGGAAAGTCATGCCCGGTGAACTTTTGTATTGGGAAAGTCATGCCCGGTGAACATTTGTACTGGGAAAGTCATGCCCGGTGAACTTTTGTATTGGGAAAGTCATGCCCGGTGATCTTTTGTACTGGGAAAGTCATGCCCTGTGAACTTTTGTATTGGGAAAGTCATGCCCGGTGAACTTTTGTATTGGGAAAGTCATGCCCGGTGAACTTTTGTATGGGAAAAGTCATGCCCGGTGAACTTTTGTATTGGGAAAGTCATGCCCGGTGAACATTTGTATGGGAAAAGTCATGCCCGGTGAACTTTTGTATGGGAAAAGTCATGCCCGGTGAACTTTTGTATTGGGAAAGTCATGCCCGGTGAACTTTTGTATTGGGAAAGTCATGCCCGGTGAACTTTTGTATTGGGAAAGTCATGCCCGGTGATCTTTTGTACTGGGAAAGTCATGCCCGGTGAACTTTTGTATTGGGAAAGTCATGCCCGGTGAACTTTTGTATTGGGAAAGTCATGCCCGGTGAACATTTGTACTGGGAAAGTCATGCCCGGTGAACTTTTGTATTGGGAAAGTCATGCCCGGTGATCTTTTGTACTGGGAAAGTCATGCCCGGTGAACTTTTGTATTGGGAAAGTCATGCCCGGTGAACTTTTGTATTGGGAAAGTCATGCCCGGTGATCTTTTGTACTGGGAAAGTCATGCCCGGTGAACTTTTGTATGGGAAAAGTCATGCCCAGTGAACTTTTGTATGGGAAAAGTCATGCCCGGTGAACTTGTGTATTGGGAAAGTCATGCCCGGTGAACTTTTGTATTGGGAAAGTCATGCCCGGTGAACTTTTGTATTGGGAAAGCCATGCCCGGTGAACTTTTGTATGGGAAAAGTCATGCCCGGTGAACTTTTGTATTGGGAAAGTTATGCCCGGTGATCTTTTGTACTGGGAAAGTCATGCCCGGTGAACTTTTGTATTGGGAAAGTCATGCCCGGTCAACTTTTGTATTGGGAAAGTCATGCCCGGTGAACTTTTGTATTGGGAAAGTCATGCCCGGTCAACTTTTGTATTGGGAAAGTCATGCCCGGTGATCTTTTGTATTGGGAAAGTCATGCCCGGTGAACTTTTGTATGGGAAAATCATGCCCGGTGAACTTTTGTATTGGGAAAGTCATGCCCGGTGAACATTTGTATGGGAAAAGTCATGCCCGGTGAACTTTTGTATGGGAAAAGTCATGCCCGGTGAACTTTTGTATTGGGAAAGTCATGCCCGGTGAACTTTTGTATTGGGAAAGTCATGCCCGGTGAACTTTTGTATTGGGAAAGTCATGCCCGGTGATCTTTTGTACTGGGAAATTCATGCCCGGTGAACTTTTGTATTGGGAAAGTCATGCCCGGTGAACTTTTGTATTGGGAAAGTCATGCCCGGTGAACATTTGTACTGGGAAAGTCATGCCCGGTGAACTTTTGTATTGGGAAAGTCATGCCCGGTGATCTTTTGTACTGGGAAAGTCATGCCCGGTGAACTTTTGTATTGGGAAAGTCATGCCCGGTGAACTTTTGTATTGGGAAAGTCATGCCCGGTGATCTTTTGTACTGGGAAAGTCATGCCCGGTGAACTTTTGTATGGGAAAAGTCATGCCCGGTGAACTTTTGTATGGGAAAAGTCATGCCCGGTGAACTTTTGTATTGGGAAAGTCATGCTCGGTGAACTTTTGTATTGGAAAGTCATGCCCGGTGAACTTTTGTATTGGGAAAGTCAGGCCCTGTAAACTTTTGTATTGGGAAAGTCATCTCCGGTGAACTTTTGTATTGGGAAAGTCATCTCCGGTGAACTTTTCTATGGGAAAAGTCATCTCCGGTGAACTATTGTATTGGGAAAGTCATCTCCGGTGAACTTTTGTATTGGGAAAGTCATGTCCGGTGAACTTTTGTATTGGGAAAGTCGTGCCCGGTGAACTTTTGTATTGGGAAAGTCATCTCCGGTGAACTTTTGTATTGGGAAAGCCATGCCCGGTGAACTTTTGTATTGGGAAAGTCATGCCCGGTGAACTTTTGTATTGGGAAAGTCATGCCCGGTGAACTTGGGTATTGGGAAAGTCATGCCCGGTGAACTTTTGTTTTGGGAAAGTCATGCCCGGTGAACTTTTGTATTGGGAAAGCCATGCCCGGTGAACTTTTGTATGGGAAAAGTCATGCCCGGTGAACTTTTGTATTGGGAAAGTCATGCCCGGTGATCTTTTGTATTGGGAAAGTCATGCCCGGTGAACTTTTGTATTGGGAAAGTCATGCCCGGTGAACTTTTGTATTGGGAAAGTCATGCCCGGTCAACTTTTGTATTGGGAAAGTCATGCCCGGTCAACTTTTGTATTGGGAAAGTCATGCCCGGTGAACTTTTGTATTGGGAAAGTCATGCCCGGTGAACTTTTGTATTGGGAAAGTCATGCCCGGTGAATTTTTGTATTGGGAAAGTCATGCCCGGTCAACTTTTGTATTGGGAAAGTCATGCCCGGTGAACTTTTGTATTGGGAAAGTCATGCCCGGTCAACTTTTGTATTGGGAAAGTCATGCCCGGTGATCTTTTGTATTGGGAAAGTCATACCCGGTGAACTTTTGTATGGGAAAAGTCATGCCCGGTGAACTTTTGTATTGGGAAAGTCATGCCCGGTGAACATTTGTATGGGAAAAGTCATGCCCGGTGAACTTTTGTATGGGAAAAGTCATGCCCGGTGAACTTTTGTATTGGGAAAGTCATGCCCGGTGAACTTTTGTATTGGGAAAGTCATGCCCGGTGAACTTTTGTATTGGGAAAGTCATGCCCGGTGATCTTTTGTACTGGGAAAGTCATGCCCGGTGAACTTTTGTATTGGGAAAGTCATGCCCGGTGAACTTTTGTATTGGGAAAGTCATGCCCGGTGAACATTTGTACTGGGAATGTCATGCCCGGTGAACTTTTGTATTGGGAAAGTCATGCCCGGTGATCTTTTGTACTGGGAAAGTCATGCCCGGTGAACTTTTGTATTGGGAAAGTCATGCCCGGTGAACTTTTGTATTGGGAAAGTCATGCCCGGTGATCTTTTGTACTGGGAAAGTCATGCCCGGTGAACTTTTGTATGGGAAAAGTCATGCCCGGTGAACTTTTGTATGGGAAAAGTCATGCCCGGTGAACTTTTGTATTGGGAAAGTCATGCCCGGTGAACTTTTGTATTGGGAAAGTCAAGCCCGGTGAACTTTTGTATTGGGAAAGTCATGCCCGGTGAACTTTTGTATTGGGAAAGTCATGCCCGGTGAACTTTTGTATTGGGAAAGTCATGCCCGGTGAACTTTTGTATTGGGAAAGTCATGCCCGGTGAACTTTTGTATTGGGAAAGTCATGCCCGGTGAACTTTTGTATTGGGAAAGTCATGCCCGGTGAACTTTTGTATTGGGAAAGTCATGTCCGGTGAACCTTTGTATTGGGAAAGTCATGCCCGGTCAACTTTTGTATTGGGAAAGTCATGCCCGGTGAACTTTTGTATTGGGAAAGTCATGCCCGGTGAACTTTTGTACTGGGAAAGTCATGCCCGGTCAACTTTTGTATTGGGAAAGTCATGCCCGGTGAACTTTTGTATTGGGAAAGTCATGCCCGGTGAACTTTTGTATTGGGAAAGTCATGCCCGGTCAACTTTTGTATTGGGAAAGTCATGCCCGGTCAACTTTTGTATTGGGAAAGTCATGCCCGGTGAACTTTTGTATTGGGAAAGTCATGCCCGGTGATCTTTTGTACTGGGAAAGTCATGCCCGGTGATCTTTTGTACTGGGAAAGTCATGCCAGGTGAACTTTTGTATGGGAAAAGTCATGCCCGGTGAACTTTTGTATGGGAAAAGTCATGCCCGGTGAACTTTTGTATTGGGAAAGCCATGCCCGGTGAACTTTTGTGTTGGGAAAGCCATGCCCGGTGAACTTTTGTATTGGGAAAGTCATGCCCGGTGAACATTTGTATTGGGAAAGTCATGCCCGGTGAACTTTTGTATTGGGAAAGTCATGCCCGGTGAACTTTTGTATTGGGAAAGTCATGCCCGGTGAACTTTTGTATTGGGAAAGTCATGCCCGGTGAACTTTTGTATTGGGAAAGTCATGCCCGGTGAACTTTTGTATTGGGAAAGTCATGCCCGGTGAACTTTTGTATTGGGAAAGTCATGCCCGGTGATCTTTTGTACTGGGAAAGTCATGCCCGGTGAACTTTTGTACTGGGAAAGTCATGCCCGGTGAACTTTTGTATTGGGAAAGTCATGCCCGGTGAACTTTTGTATTGGGAAAGTCATGCCCGGTGCACTTTTGTATTGGGAAAGTCATGCCCGGTGAACTTTTGTATTGGGAAAGTCATGCCCGGTGATCTTTTGTACTGGGAAAGTCATGCCCGGTGATCTTTTGTACTGGGAAAGTCATGCCCGGTGAACTTTTGTATGGGAAAAGTCATGCCCGGTGATCTTTTGTACTGGGAAAATCATGCCCGGTGAACTTTTGTATGGGAAAAGTCATGCCCGGTGAACTTTTGTATGGGAAAAGTCATGCCCGGTGAACTTTTGTATTGGGAAAGTCATGCCCGGTGATCTTTTGTACTGGGAAAGTCATGCCCGGTGAACTTTTGTATTGGGAAAGTCATGCCCGGTGAACTTTTGTATTGGGAAAGTCATGCCCGGTGAACATTTGTACT
>NW_027411993.1:0-87249 GCF_047663935.1 Musca autumnalis
AAGTCAAGCACGGTGAACTTTTGTATTGGGAAAGTCATGCCCGGTGAACTTTTGTATTGGGAAATTCATCTCCGGTGAACTTTTGTATTGGGAAAGTCATGCCCGGTGAACTTTTGTATTGGGAAAGTCATGCCCGGTGAACTTTTGTATTGGGAAAGTCATGCCCGGTGAACTTTTGTATTGGGAAAGTCATGCCCGGTGAACTTTTGTATTGGGAAAGTCATGCCCGGTGAACTCTTGTATTGGGAAAGTCATCTCCGGTGAACTTTTGTATTGGGAAAGTCATGCCCGGTGAACTTTTGTATTGGGAAAGTCATGCCCGGCGAACTTTTGTATTGGGAAAGTCATCTCCGGTGAACTTTTGTATTGGGAAAGTCATGCCCGGTGAACTTTTGTATTGGGAAAGTCATGCCCGGGGAACTTTTGTATTGGGAAAGTCATGCCCGGTGGACTTTTGTATTGGAAAAGTCATGCCCGGTGAACTTTTGTATTGGGAAAGTCATCTCCGGTGAACTTTTGTATTGGGAAAGTCATGCCCGGTGAACTTTTGTATTGGGAAAGTCATGCCCGGTGAACTTTTGTATTGGGAAAGTCATGCCCGGTGAACTTTTGTATTGGGAAAGTCATCTCCGGTGAACTTTTGTATTGGGAAAGTCATGCCCGGTGAACTTTTGTATTGGGAAAGTCATTCCCGGTGAACTTTTGTATTGGGAAAGTCAGGCCCGGTGAACTTTTGTATTGGGAAAGTCATGCACGGTGAACTTTTGTATTGGGAAAGTCATGCCCGGTGAACTTTTGTATTGGGAAAGTCATGCCCGGTGAACTTTTGTATTGGGAAAGTCATGCCCGGTGAACTTTTGTATTGGGAAAGTCATGCCCGGTGAACTTTTGTATTGGGAAAGTCATGCCCGGTGAACTTTTGTATTGGGAAAGTCATGCCCGGTGAACTCTTGTATTGGGAAAGTCATCTCCGGTGAACTTTTGTATTGGGAAAGTCATGCCCGGTGAACTTTTGTATTGGGAAAGTCATGCCCGGCGAACTTTTGTATTGGGAAAGTCATCTCCGGTGAACTTTTGTATTGGGAAAGTCATGCCCGGTGAACTTTTGTATTGGGAAAGTCATGCCCGGGGAACTTTTGTATTGGGAAAGTCATGCCCGGTGGACTTTTGTATTGGAAAAGTCATGCCCGGTGAACTTTTGTATTGGGAAAGTCATCTCCGGTGAACTTTTGTATTGGGAAAGTCATGTCCGGTGAACTTTTGTATTGGGAAAGTCATCTCCGGTGAACTTTTGTATTGGGAAAGTCATGCCCGGTGAACTTTTGTATTGGGAAAGTCATGCCCGGGGAACTTTTGTATTGGGAAAGTCATGCCCGGTGAACTTTTGTATTGGGAAAGTCATGCCCGGTGAACTTTTGTATTGGGAAAGTCATCTCCGGTGAACTTTTGTATTGGCAAAGTCATGCCCGGTGAACTTTTGTATTGGGAAAGTCATGCCCGGTGAACTTTTGTATTGGGAAAGTCATGCCCGGTGAACTTTTGTATTGGGAAAGTCATCTCCGGTGAACTTTTGTATTGGGAAAGTCATGCCCGGTGAACTTTTGTATTGGGAAAGTCATGCCCGGTGAACTTTTGTATTGGGAAAGTCAGGCCCGGTGAACTTTTGTATTGGGAAAGTCATGCACGGTGAACATTTGTATTGGGAAAGTCATGCCCGGTGAACTTTTGTATTGGGAAAGTCATGCCCGGTGAACTTTTGTATTGGGAAAGTCATGCCCGGTGAACTTTTGTATTGGGAAAGTCATCTCCGGTGAACTTTTGTATTGGGAAAGTCATGCCCGGTGAACTTTTGTATTGGGAAAGTCATGCCCGGTGAACTTTTGTATCGGGAAAGTCATGCCCGGTGAACTTTTGTATTGGGAAAGTCATGCCCGGTGAACTTTTGTATTGGGAAAGTCATGCCCGGTGAACTTTTGTATTGGGAAAGTCATCTCCGGTGAACTTTTGTATTGGGAAAGTCATGCCCGGTGAACTTTTGTATTGGGAAAGTCATGCCCGGTGAACTTTTGTATTGGGAAAGTCATGCCCGGTGAACTTTTGTATTGGGAAAGTCATGCCCGGTGAACTTTTGTATTGGGAAAGTCATGCCCGGTGAACTTTTGTATTGGGAAAGTCATCTCCGGCGAACTTTTGTATTGGGAAAGTCATCTCTTTTGTATTGGGAAA
Source organism: Musca autumnalis (assembly GCF_047663935.1). Taxonomy (NCBI): domain Eukaryota; kingdom Metazoa; phylum Arthropoda; class Insecta; order Diptera; family Muscidae; genus Musca; species Musca autumnalis. Next base: position 2,227 of record NW_027411993.1, read on the forward strand.
GTCATGCCCGGTGAACTTTTGTATGGGAAAAGTCATCTCCGGTGAACTTTTGTATTGGCAAAGTCATCTCCGGTGAACTTTTGTATTGGGAAAGTCATGCCCGGTGAACTTTTGTATTGGGAAAGTCATCTCCGGTGAACTTTTGTATTGGGAAAGTCATGCCCGGTGAACTTTTGTATTGGGAAAGTCATGCCCGGTGAACTTTTGTATTGGGAAAGTCATGTCCGGTGAACTTTTGTATTGGGAAAGTCATGCCCGGTGAACTTTTTTATTGGGAAAGTCATGCCGGCGAACTTTTGTATTGGGAAAGTCATGCCCGGTGAACTTTTGTATTGGGAAAGTCATGCCCGGTGAACTTTTGTATTGGGAAAGTCATCTCCGGTGAACTTTTGTATTGGGAAAGTCATGCCCGGTGAACTTTTTGTATTGGGAAAGTCATGCCCGGTGAACTTATGTATTGGGAAAGTCATGCCCGGTGAACTTTTGTATTGGGAAAGTCATCTCCGGTGAACTTTTGTATTGGCAAAGTCATGCCCGGTGAACTTTTGTATTGGGAAAGTCATGCCCGGTGAACTTTTGTATTGGGAAAGTCATGCCCGGTGAACTTTTGTATTGGGAAAGTCATCTCCGGTGAACTTTTGTATTGGGAAAGTCATGCCCGGTGAACTTTTGTATTGGGAAAGTCATGCCCGGTGAACTTTTGTATTGGGAAAGTCAGGCCCGGTGAACTTTTGTATTGGGAAAGTCATGCACGGTGAACATTTGTATTGGGAAAGTCATGCCCGGTGAACTTTTGTATTGGGAAAGTCATGCCCGGTGAACTTTTGTATTGGGAAAGTCATGCCCGGTGAACTTTTGTATTGGGAAAGTCATCTCCGGTGAACTTTTGTATTGGGAAAGTCATGCCCGGTGAACTTTTGTATTGGGAAAGTCATGCCCGGTGAACTTTTGTATTGGGAAAGTCATGCCCGGTGAACTTTTGTATTGGGAAAGTCATGCCCGGTGAACTTTTGTATTGGGAAAGTCATGCCCGGTGAACTTTTGTATTGGGAAAGTCATCTCCGGTGAACTTTTGTATTGGGAAAGTCATGCCGGTGAACTTATGTATTGGGAAAGTCATGCCCGGTGAACTTTTGTATTGGGAAAGTCATCTCCGGTGAACTTTTGTATTGGCAAAGTCATGCCCGGTGAACTTTTGTATTGGGAAAGTCATGCCCGGTGAACTTTTGTATTGGGAAAGTCATGCCCGGTGAACTTTTGTATTGGGAAAGTCATCTCCGGTGAACTTTTGTATTGGGAAAGTCATGCCCGGTGAACTTTTGTATTGGGAAAGTCATGCCCGGTGAACTTTTGTATTGGGAAAGTCAGGCCCGGTGAACTTTTGTATTGGGAAAGTCATGCACGGTGAACATTTGTATTGGGAAAGTCATGCCCGGTGAACTTTTGTATTGGGAAAGTCATGCCCGGTGAACTTTTGTATTGGGAAAGTCATGCCCGGTGAACTTTTGTATTGGGAAAGTCATCTCCGGTGAACTTTTGTATTGGGAAAGTCATGCCCGGTGAACTTTTGTATTGGGAAAGTCATTCCCGGTGAACTTTTGTATTGGGAAAGTCAGGCCCGGTGAACTTTTGTTTTGGGAAAGTCATGCACGGTGAACTTTTGTATTGGGAAAGTCATGCCCGGTGAACTTTTGTATTGGGAAAGTCATGCCGGTGAACTTTTGTATTGGGAAAGTCATGCCCGGTGAACTTTTGTATTGGGAAAGTCATGCCCGGTGAACTTTTGTATTGGGAAAGTCATGCCCGGTGAACTTTTGTATTGGGAAAGTCATGCCCGGTGAACTCTTGTATTGGGAAAGTCATCTCCGGTGAACTTTTGTATTGGGAAAGTCATGCCCGGTGAACTTTTGTATTGGGAAAGTCATGCCCGGCGAACTTTTGTATTGGGAAAGTCATCTCCGGTGAACTTTTGTATTGGGAAAGTCATGCCCGGTGAACTTTTGTATTGGGAAAGTCATGCCCGGGGAACTTTTGTATTGGGAAAGTCATGCCCGGTGGACTTTTGTATTGGAAAAGTCATGCCCGGTGAACTTTTGTATTGGGAAAGTCATCTCCGGTGAACTTTTGTATTGGGAAAGTCATGCCCGGTGAACTTTTGTATTGGGAAAGTCATGCCCGGTGAACTTTTGTATTGGGAAAGTCATGCCCGGTGAACTTTTGTATTGGGAAAGTCATCTCCGGTGAACTTTTGTATTGGGAAAGTCATGCCCGGTGAACTTTTGTATTGGGAAAGTCATGCCCGGTGAACTTTTGTATTGGGAAAGTCAGGCCCGGTGAACTTTTGTATTGGGAAAGTCATGCACGGTGAACTTTTGTATTGGGAAAGTCATGCCCGGTGAACTTTTGTATTGGGAAAGTCATGTCCGGTGAACTTTTGTATTGGGAAAGTCATGCCCTGTGAACTTTTGTATTGTGAAAGTCATCTCCGGTGAACTTTTGTATTGGGAAAGTCATGCCCGGTGAACTTTTGTATTGGGAAAGTCATGCCCGGTGAACTTTTGTATTGGGAAAGTTAGGCCCGGTGAACTTTTGTATTGGGAAAGTCATGCCCGGTGAACTTTTGTATTGGGAAAGTCATGCCCGGTGAACTTTTGTATTGGGAAAGTCATGCCCGGTGAACTTTTGTATTGGGAAAGTCATGCCCGGTGAACTTTTGTATTGGGAAAGTCATCTCCGGTGAACTTTTGTATGGGAAAAGTGGACTTTTGTATTGGGAAAGTCATGCCCGGTGAACTCTTGTATTGGGAAAGTCATGCCCGGTGAACTTTTGTATTGGGAAAGTCATGCCCGGTGAACTTTTGTATTGGGAAAGTCATGCCCGGTGAACTTTTGTATTGGGAATGTCATCTCCGGTGAACTTTTGTATTGGGAAAGTCATGCCCGGTGAACTTTTGTATTGGGAAAGTCATGCCCGGTGAACTTTTGTATTGGGAAAGTCATGCCCGGTGAACTTTTGTATTGGGAAAGTCATGCCAAGTGAACTTTTGTATTGGGAAAGTCATGCCCGGTGAACTTTTGTATTGGGAAAGTCATGCCCGGTGAACTTTTGTATTGGGAAAGTCATGCCCGGTGAACTTTTGTATTGGGAAAGTCATGCCCGGTGTACTTTTGTATGGGAAAAGTCATGCCCGGTGAACTTTTGTATTGGGAAAGTCATGCCCGGTGAACTTTTGTATTGGGAAAGTCATCTCTGGTGAACTTTTGTATTGGGAAAGTCATGCCCGGTGAACTTTTGTATTGGGAAAGTCATCTCCGGTGAACTTTTGTATGGGAAAAGTCATCTCCGGTGAACTTTTGTATTGGAAAAGTCATGCCCGGTGAACTTTTGTATTGGGAAAGTCATGCCCGGTGAACTTTTTTATTGGGAAAGTCATGTCCGGTGAACTTTTGTATTGGGAAAGTCATGCCCGGTGAACTTTTGTATTGGGAAAGTCATGCCCGGTGAACTTTTGTATTGGGGAAGTCATACCCGGTGAACTTTTGTATTGGGAAAGTCATGCCCGGTGAACTTTTGTATTGGGAAAGTCATCTCCGTTGAACTTTTGTATTGGGGAAGTCATGCCCGGTGAACTTTTGTATTGGGAAAGTCATGCCCGGTGAACTTTTGTATTGGGAAAGTCATGCCCGGTGAACTTTTGTATTGGGAAAGTCATCTCCGGTGAACTTTTGTATTGGGAAAGTCATGCCCGGTGAACTTTTGTATTGGGAAAGTCATGCCCGGTGAACTTTTGTATTGGGAAAGTCATGCCCGGTGAACTTTTGTATTGGGCAAGTCATGCCCGGTGAACTTTTGTATTGGCAAAGTCATCTCCGGTGAACTTTTGTATTGGGAAAGTCATCTCCGGTGAACTTTTGTATTGGGAAAGTCATGCCCGGTGAACTTTTGTATTGGGAAAGTCATCTCCGGTGAACTTTTGCATTGGGAAAGTCATGCCCGGTGAACTTTTGTATTGGGAAAGTCATGCCCGGTGAACTTTTGTATTGGGAAAGTCATGCCCGGTGAACTTTTGTATTGGGAAAGTCAGGCCCGGTGAACTTTTGTATTGGGAAAGTCATGCCCGGTGAACTTTTGTATTGGGAAAGTCATCTCCGGTGAACTTTTGTATTGGGAAAGTCATGCCCGGTGAACTTTTATATTGGGAAAGTCATGCCCGGTGAACTTTTGTATTGGGAAAGTCATGCCCGGTGAACTTTTGTATTGGGAAAGTCATGCCCGGTGAACTTTTGTATTGGGAAAGTCATGCCCGGTGAACTTTTGTATTGGGAAAGTCAAGCCCGGTGAACTTTTGTATTGGGAAAGTCATGCCCGGTGAACTTTTGTATTGGGAAAGTCATGCCCGGTGAACTTTTGTATTGGGAAAGTCATGCCCGGTGAACTTTTGTATTGGGAAAGTCATGCCAAGTGAACTTTTGTATTGGGAAAGTCATGCCCGGTGAACTTTTGTATTGGGAAAGTCATGCCCGGTGAACTTTTGTATTGGGAAAGTCATGCCCGTTGAACTTTTGTATTGGGAAAGTCATGCCCGGTGAACTTTTGTATTGGGAAAGTCATCTCCGGTGAACTTTTGTATTGGGAAAGTCATGCCCGGTGAACTTTTGTATGGGAAAAGTCATCTCCGGTGAACTTTTGTATTGGGAAAGTCATCTCCGGTGAACTTTTGTATTGGGAAAGTCATGCCCGGTGAACTTTTGTATGGGAAAAGTCATCTCCGGTGAACTTTTGTATTGGAAAAGTCATGCCCGGTGAACTTTTGTATTGGGAAAGTCATACCCGGTGAACTTTTTTATTGGGAAAGTCATGTCCGGTGAACTTTTGTATTGGGAAAGTCATGCCCGGTGAACTTTTGTATTGGGAAAGTCATGCCCCGTGAACTTTTGTATTGGGGAAGTCATACCCGGTGAACTTTTGTATTGGGAAAGTCATGCCCGGTGAACTTTTGTATTGGGAAAGTCATCTCCGGTGAACTTTTGTATTGGGGAAGTCATGCCCGGTGAACTTTTGTATTGGGAAAGTCATGCCCGGTGAACTTTTGTATTGGGAAAGTTATGCCCGGTGAACTTTTGTATTGGGAAAGTCATCTCCGGTGAACTTTTGTATTGGGAAAGTCATGCCCGGTGAACTTTTGTATTGGGAAAGTCATGCCCGGTGAACTTTTGTATTGGGGAAGTCATACCCGGTGAACTTTTGTATTGGGAAAGTCATGCCCGGTGAACTTTTGTATTGGGAAAGTCATCTCCGGTGAACTTTTGTATTGGGGAAGTCATGCCCGGTGAACTTTTGTATTGGGAAAGTCATGCCCGGTGAACTTTTGTATTGGGAAAGTCATGCCCGGTGAACTTTTGTATTTGGAAAGTCATCTCCGGTGAACTTTTGTATTGGGAAAGTCATGCCCGGTGAACTTTTATATGGGAAAAGTCATGCCCGGTGAACTTTTGTATTGGGAAAGTCATGCCCGGTGAACTTTTGTATTGGGAAAGTCATGCCCGGTGAACTTTTGTATTGGGAAAGTCATGCCCGGTGAACTTTTGTATTGGGCAAGTCATGCCCGGTGAACTTTTGTGTTGGCAAAGTCATCTCCGGTGAACTTTTGTATTGGGAAAGTCATCTCCGGTGAACTTTTGTATTGGGAAAGTCATGCCCGGTGAACTTTTGTATTGGGAAAGTCATCTCCGGTGAACTTTTGCATTGGGAAAGTCATGCCCGGTGAACTTTTGTATTGGGAAAGTCATCTCCGGTGAACTTTTGTATTGGGAATGTCATGCCCGGTGAACTTTTGTATGGGAAAAGTCATCTCCGGTGAACTTTTGTATTGGGAAAGTCATGCCCGGTGAACTTTTGTATTGGGGAAGTCATGCCCGGTGATCTTTTGTATTGGGAAAGTCATGCCCGGTGAACTTTTGTATTGGGAAAGTCATCTCCGGTGAACTTTTGTATTGGGAAAGTCATGCCCGGTGAACTTTTGTATTGGGAAAGTCATGTCCGGTGAACTTTTGTATTGGGAAAGTCATCTTCGGTGAACTTTTGTATTGGGAAAGTCATGCCCGGTGAACTTTTGTATTGGAAAAGTCATGCCCGGTGAACTTTTGTATTGGGAAAGTCAGGCCCGGTGAACTTTTGTATTGGGAAAGTCATGCCCGGTGAACTTTTGTATTGGGAAAGTCATCTCCGGTGAACTTTTGTATTGGGAAAGTCATGCCCGGTGAACTTTTATATTGGGAAAGTCATGCCCGGTGAACTTTTGTATTGGGAAAGTCATGCCCGGTGAACTTTTGTATTGGGAAAGTCATGCCCGGTGAACTTTTGTATTGGGAAAGTCATGCCCGGTGAACTTTTGTATTGGGAAAGTCAAGCCCGGTGAACTTTTGTATTGGGAAAGTCATGCCCGGTGAACTTTTGTATTGGGAAAGTCATGTCCGGTGAACTTTTGTATTGGGAAAGTCATGCCCGGTGAACTTTTGTATTGGGAAAGTCATGCCAAGTGAACTTTTGTATTGGGAAAGTCATGCCCGGTGAACTTTTGTATTGGGAAAGTCATGCCCGGTGAACTTTTGTATTGGGAAAGTCATGCCCGGTGAACTTTTGTATTGGGAAAGTCATGCCCGGTGAACTTTTGTATTGGGAAAGTCATGCCCGGTGAACTTTTGTATGGGAAAAGTCATCTCCGGTGAACTTTTGTATTGGGAAAGTCATCTCCGGTGAACTTTTGTATTGGGAAAGTCATGCCCGGTGAACTTTTGTATGGGAAAAGTCATCTCCGGTGAACTTTTGTATTGGAAAAGTCATGCCCGGTGAACTTTTGTATTGGGAAAGTCATGCCCGGTGAACTTTTTTATTGGGAAAGTCATGTCCGGTGAACTTTTGTATTGGGAAAGTCATGCCCGGTGAACTTTTGTATTGGGAAAGTCATGCCCTGTGAACTTTTGTATTGGGGAAGTCATACCCGGTGAACTTTTGTATTGGGAAAGTCATGCCCGGTGAACTTTTGTATTGGGAAAGTCATCTCCGGTGAACTTTTGTATCGGGGAAGTCATGCCCGGTGAACTTTTGTATTGGGAAAGTCATGCCCGGTGAACTTTTGTATTGGGAAAGTCATGCCCGGTGAACTTTTGTATTGGGAAAGTCATCTCCGGTGAACTTTTGTATTGGGAAAGTCATGCCCGGTGAACTTTTATATGGGAAAAGTCATGCCCGGTGAACTTTTGTATTGGGAAAGTCATGCCCGGTGAACTTTTGTATTGGGAAAGTCATGCCCGGTGAACTTTTGTATTGGGAAAGTCATACCCGGTGAACTTTTGTATTGGGCAAGTCATCCCCGGTGAACTTTTGTATTGGCAAAGTCATCTCCGGTGAACTTTTGTATTGGGAAAGTCATCTCCGGTGAACTTTTGTATTGGGAAAGTCATGCCCGGTGAACTTTTGTATTGGGAAAGTCATCTCCGGTGAACTTTTGTATTGGGAAAGTCATGCCCGGTGAACTTTTGTATTGGGAAAGTCATCTCCGGTGAACTTTTGTATTGGGAAAGTCATGCCCGGTGAACTTTTGTATGGGAAAAGTCATCTCCGGTGAACTTTTGTATTGGGAAAGTCATCTCCGGTGAACTTTTGTATTGGGAAAGTCATGCCCGGTGAACTTTTGTATGGGAAAAGTCATCTCCGGTGAACTTTTGTATTGGAAAAGTCATGCCCGGTGAACTTTTGTATTGGGAAAGTCATGCCCGGTGAACTTTTTTATTGGGAAAGTCATGTCCGGTGAACTTTTGTATTGGGAAAGTCATCTCCGGTGAACTTTTGTATTGGGAAAGTCATGCCCGGTGAACTTTTGTATTGGGGAAGTCATACCCGGTGAACTTTTGTATTGGGAAAGTCATGCCCGGTGAACTTTTGTATTGGGAAAGTCATCTCCGGTGAACTTTTGTATTGGGGAAGTCATGCCCGGTGAACTTTTGTATTGGGAAAGTCATGCCCGGTGAACTTTTGTATTGGGAAAGTCATGCCCGATGAACTTTTGTATTGGGAAAGTCATCTCCGGTGAACTTTTGTATTGGGAAAGTCATGCCCGGTGAACTTTTGTATTGGGAAAGTCATCTCCGGTGAACTTTTGTATTGGGAAAGTCATGCCCGGTGAACTTTTATATGGGAAAAGTCATGCCCGGTGAACTTTTGTATTGGGAAAGTCATGCCCGGTGAACTTTTGTATTGGGAAAGTCATGCCCGGTGAACTTTTGTATTGGGGAAGTCATGCCCGGTGAACTTTTGTATTGGGCAAGTCATGCCCGGTGAACTTTTGTATTGGCAAAGTCATCTCCGGTGAACTTTTGTATTGGCAAAGTCATCTCCGGTGAACTTTTGTATTGGGAAAGTCATCTCTGGTGAATTTTTGTATTGGGAAAGTCATGCCCGGTGAACTTTTGTATTGGGAAAGTCAGGCCCGGTGAACTTTTGTATTGGGAAAGTCATGCCCGGTGAACTTTTGTATTGGGAAAGTCATGCCCGGTGAACTTTTGTATTGGGAAAGTCATGTCCGGTGAACTTTTGTATTGGGAAAGTCATGTCCGGTGAACTTTTGTATTGGGAAAGTCATGCCCGGTGAACTTTTGTATTGGGAAAGTCATGCCCGGTGAACTTTTGTATTGGGAAAGTCATGCCCGGTGAACTTTTGTATTGGGAAAGTCATGCCCGGTGAACTTTTGTATTGGGAAAGTCATGCCCGGTGAACTTTTGTATTGGGAAAGTCATGCCCGGTGAACTTTTGTATTGGGAAAGTCATGTCCGGTGAACTTTTGTATTGGGAAGGTCATGCCCGGTGAACTTTTGTATTGGGAAAGTCATGCCCGGTGAACTTTTGTATTGGGAAAGTCATGCCCGGTGAACTTTTGTATTGGGAAAGTCATGCCCGGTGAACTTTTGTATTGGGAAAGTCATCTCCGGTGAACTTTTGTATTGGGGAAGTCATGCCCGGTGAACTTTTGTATTGGGAAAGTCATGCCCGGTGAACTTTTGTATTGGGGAAGTCATACCCGGTGAACTTTTGTATTGGGAAAGTCATGCCCGGTGAACTTTTGTATTGGGAAAGTCATGCCCGGTGAACTTTTGTATTGGGAAAGTCATGCCCGGTGAACTTTTGTATTGGGAAAGTCATCTCCGGTGAACTTTTGTATTGGGGAAGTCATGCCCGGTGAACTTTTGTATTGGGAAAGTCATGCCCGGTGAACTTTTGTATTGGGAAAGTCATGCCCGGTGAACTTTTGTATTGGGAAAGTCATGTCCGGTGAACTTTTGTATTGGGAAAGTCATCTTCGGTGAACTTTTGTATTGGGAAAGTCATGCCCGGTGAACTTTTGTATTGGGAAAGTCATGCCCGGTGAACTTTTGTATTGGGAAAGTCATGCCCGGTGAACTTTTGTTTTGGGAAAGTCATGCCCGGTGAACTTTTGTATTGGGAAAGTCAGGCCCGGTGAACTTTTGTATTGGGAAAGTCATGCCCGGTGAACTTTTGTATTGGGAAAGTCATCTCCGGTGAACTTTTGTATTGGGAAAGTCATGCCCGGTGAACTTTTATATTGGGAAAGTCATGCCCGGTGAACTTTTGTATTGGGAAAGTCATGCCCGGTGAACTTTTGTATTGGGAAAGTCATGCCCGGTGAACTTTTGTATTGGGAAAGTCATGCCCGGTGAACTTTTGTATTGGGAAAGTCAAGCCCGGTGAACTTTTGTATTGGGAAAGTCATGCCCGGTGAACTTTTGTATTGGGAAAGTCATGCCCGGTGAACTTTTGTATTGGCAAAGTCATGCCCGGTGAACTTTTGTATTGGGAAAGTCATGCCAAGTGAACTTTTGTATTGGGAAAGTCATGCCCGGTGAACTTTTGTATTGGGAAAGTCATGCCCGGTGAACTTTTGTATTGGGAAAGTCATGCCCGGTGAACTTTTGTATTGGGAAAATCATGCCCGGTGTACTTTTGTATGGGAAAAGTCATGCCCGGTGAACTTTTGTATTGGGAAAGTCATGCCCGGTGAACTTTTGTATTGGGAAAGTCATCTCCGGTGAACTTTTGTATTGGGAAAGTCATCTCCGGTGAACTTTTGTATTGGGAAAGTCATCTCCGGTGAACTTTTGTATTGGGAAAGTCATGCCCGGTGAACTTTTGTATTGGGAAAGTCATCTGCGGTGAACTTTTGTATTGGGAAAGTCATGCCCGGTGAACTTTTGTATTGGGAAAGTCATGCCCGGTGAACTTTTGTATTGGGAAAGTCATGCCCGGTGAACTTTTGTATTGGGAAAGTCATGCCCGGTGAACTTTTGTATTGGGAAAGTCATCTCCGGTGAACTTTTGTATTGGGAAAGTCATTCCCGGTGAACTTTTGTATTGGGAAAGTCATCTCCGGTGAACTTTTGTATTGGGAAAGTCATGCCCGGTGAACTTTTGTATTGGGAAAGTCATCTCCGGTGAACTTTTGTATTGGGAAAGTCATGCCTGGTGAACTTTTGTATGGGAAAAGTCATCTCCGGTGAACTTTTGTATTGGGAAAGTCATCTCCGGTGAACTTTTGTATTGGGAAAGTCATGCCCGGTGAACTTTTGTATGGGAAAAGTCATCTCCGGTGAACTTTTGTATTGGAAAAGTCATGCCCGGTGAACTTTTGTATTGGGAAAGTCATGCCCGGTGAACTTTTGTATTGGGAAAGTCATGCCCGGTGAACTTTTGTATTGGGAAAGTCATGCCAAGTGAACTTTTGTATTGGGAAAGTCATGCCCGGTGAACTTTTGTATTGGGAAAGTCATGCCCGGTGAACTTTTGTATTGGGAAAGTCATGCCCGGTGAACTTTTGTATTGGGAAAGTCATGCCCGGTGTACTTTTGTATGGGAAAAGTCATGCCCGGTGAACTTTTGTATTGGGAAAGTCATGCCCGGTGAACTTTTGTATTGGGAAAGTCATCTCCGGTGAACTTTTGTATTGGGAAAGTCATGCCCGGTGAACTTTTATATGGGAAAAGTCATGCCCGGTGAACTTTTGTATGGGAAAAGTCATCTCCGGTGAACTTTTGTATTGGAAAAGTCATGCCCGGTGAACTTTTGTATTGGGAAAGTCATGCCCGGTGAACTTTTTTATTGGGAAAGTCATGTCCGGTGAACTTTTGTATTGGGAAAGTCATGCCCGGTGAACTTTTGTATTGGGAAAGTCATGCCCGGTGAACTTTTGTATTGGGGAAGTCATACCCGGTGAACTTTTGTATTGGGAAAGTCATGGCCGGTGAACTTTTGTATTGGGAAAGTCATCTCCGGTGAACTTTTGTATTGGGGAAGTCATGCCCGGTGAACTTTTGTATTGGGAAAGTCATGCCCGGTGAACTTTTGTATTGGGAAAGTCATGCCCGGTGAACTTTTGTATTGGGAAAGTCATGTCCGGTGAACTTTTGTATTGGGAAAGTCATCTTCGGTGAACTTTTGTATTGGGAAAGTCATGCCCGGTGAACTTTTGTATTGGGAAAGTCATGCCCGGTGAACTTTTGTATTTGGAAAGTCAGGCCCGGTGAACTTTTGTATTGGGAAAGTCATGCCCGGTGAACTTTTGTATTGGGAAAGTCATCTCCGGTGAACTTTTGTATTGGGAAAGTCATGCCCGGTGAACTTTTATATTGGGAAAGTCATGCCCGGTGAACTTTTGTATTGGGAAAGTCATGCCCGGTGAACTTTTGTATTGGGAAAGTCATGCCCGGTGAACTTTTGTATTGGGAAAGTCATGCCCGGTGAACTTTTGTATTGGGAAAGTCATGCCCGGTGAACTTTTGTATTGGGAAAGTCATCTCCGGTGAACTTTTGTATTGGGAAAGTCATGCCCGGTGAACTTTTGTATTGGGAAAGTCATCTCCGGTGAACTTTTGTGTTGGGAAAGTCATGCCCGGTGAACTTTTGTATGGGAAAAGTCATCTCCGGTGAACTTTTGTATTGGGAAAGTCATCTCCGGTGAACTTTTGTATTGGGAAAGTCATGCCCGGTGAACTTTTGTATGGGAAAAGTCATCTCCGGTGAACTTTTGTATTGGAAAAGTCATGCCCGGTGAACTTTTGTATTGGGAAAGTCATGCCCGGTGAACTTTTTTATTGGGAAAGTCATGTCCGGTGAACTTTTGTGTTGGGAAAGTCATGCCCGGTGAACTTTTGTATTGGGAAAGTCATCTCCGGTGAACTTTTGTATTGGGAAAGTCATGCCCGGTGAACTTTTGTATGGGAAAAGTCATCTCCGGTGAACTTTTGTATTGGGAAAGTCATCTCCGGTGAACTTTTGTATTGGGGAAGTCATGCCCGGTGAACTTTTGTATTGGGAAAGTCATGCCCGGTGAACTTTTGTATTGGGAAAGTCATGCCCGGTGAACTTTTGTATTGGGAAAGTCATGCCCGGTGAACTTTTGTATTGGGAAAGTCATGCCCGGTGAACTTTTGTATTGGGAAAGTCAAGCCCGGTGAACTTTTGTATTGGGAAAGTCATGCCCGGTGAACTTTTGTATTGGGAAAGTCATGCCCGGTGAACTTTTGTATTGGGAAAGTCATGCCCGGTGAACTTTTGTATTGGGAAAGTCATGCCCGGTGAACTTTTGTATTGGGAAAGTCATGCCCGGTGAACTTTTGTATTGGGAAAGTCATGCCCGGTGAACTTTTGTATTGGGAAAGTCATGTCCGGTGAACTTTTGTGTTGGGAAAGTCATGCCCGGTGTACTTTTGTATGGGAAAAGTCATGCCCGGTGAACTTTTGTATTGGGAAAGTCATGCCCGGTGAACTTTTGTATTGGGAAAGTCATCTCCGGTGAACTTTTGTATTGGGAAAGTCATGCCCGGTGAACTTTTGTATTGGGAAAGTCATCACCGGTGAACTTTTGTATTGGGAAAGTCATGCCCGGTGAACTTTTGTATTGGGAAAGTCATCTCCGGTGAACTTTTGTATTGGGAAAGTCATGCCCGGTGAACTTTTGTATGGGACAAGTCATCTCCGGTGAACTTTTGTATTGGGAAAGTCATCTCCGGTGAACTTTTGTATTGGGAAAGTCATGCCCGGTGAACTTTTGTATGGGAAAAGTCATCTCCGGTGAACTTTTGTATTGGAAAAGTCATGCCCGGTGAACTTTTGTATTGGGAAAGTCATGCCCGGTGAACTTTTGTATTGGGAAAGTCATGCCCGGTGAACTTTTGTATTGGGAAAGTCAAGCCCGGTGAACTTTTGTATTGGGAAAGTCATGCCCGGTGAACTTTTGTATTGGGAAAGTCATGCCCGGTGAACTTTTGTATTGGGAAAGTCATGCCCGGTGAACTTTTGTATTGGCAAAGTCATGCCAAGTGAACTTTTGTATTGGGAAAGTCATGTCCGGTGAACTTTTGTATTGGGAAAGTCATGCCCGGTGAACTTTTGTATTGGGAAAGTCATGCCCGGTGAACTTTTGTATTGGGAAAGTCATGCCCGGTGTACTTTTGTATGGGAAAAGTCATGCCCGGTGAACTTTTGTATTGGGAAAATCATGCCCGGTGAACTTTTGTATTGGGAAAGTCATCTCCGGTGAACTTTTGTATTGGGAAAGTCATGCCCGGTGAACTTTTGTATTGGGAAAGTCATCTCCGGTGAACTTTTGTATTGGGAAAGTCATGCCCGGTGAACTTTTGTATTGGGAAAGTCATCTCCGGTGAACTTTTGTATTCTGAAAGTCATGCCCGGTGAACTTTTGTATGGGAAAAGTCATCTCCGGTGAACTTTTGTATTGGGAAACTCATCTCCGGTGAACTTTTGTATTGGGAAAGTCATGCCCGGTGAACTTTTGTATGGGAAAAGTCATCTCCGGTGAACTTTTGTATTGGAAAAGTCATGCCCGGTGAACTTTTGTATTGGGAAAGTCATGCCCGGTGAACTTTTGTATTGGGAAAGTCATGCCCGGTGAACTTTTGTATTGGGAAAGTCATGCCAAGTGAACTTTTGTATTGGGAAAGTCATGCCCGGTGAACTTTTGTATTGGGAAAGTCATGCCCGGTGAACTTTTGTATTGGGAAAGTCATGCCCGGTGAACTTTTGTATTGGGAAAGTCATGCCCGGTGTACTTTTGTATGGGAAAAGTCATGCCCGGTGAACTTTTGTATTGGGAAAGTCATGCCCGGTGAACTTTTGTATTGGGAAAGTCATCTCCGGTGAACTTTTGTATTGGGAAAGTCATGCCCGGTGAACTTTTATATGGGAAAAGTCATGCCCGGTGAACTTTTGTATGGGAAAAGTCATCTCCGGTGAACTTTTGTATTGGAAAAGTCATGCCCGGTGAACTTTTGTATTGGGAAAGTCATGCCCGGTGAACTTTTTTATTGGGAAAGTCATGTCCGGTGAACTTTTGTATTGGGAAAGTCATGCCCGGTGAACTTTTGTATTGGGTAAGTCATGCCCGGTGAACTTTTGTATTGGGGAAGTCATACCCGGTGAACTTTTGTATTGGGAAAGTCATGCCCGGTGAACTTTTGTATTGGGAAAGTCATCTCCGGTGAACTTTTCTATTGGGGAAGTCATGCCCGGTGAACTTTTGTATTGGGAAAGTCATGCCCGGTGAACTTTTGTATTGGGAAAGTCATGCCCGGTGAACTTTTATATTGGGAAAGTCATGTCCGGTGAACTTTTGTATTGGGAAAGTCATCTTCGGTGAACTTTTGTATTGGGAAAGTCATGCCCGGTGAACTTTTGTATTGGGAAAGTCATGCCCGGTGAACTTTTGTATTGGGAAAGTCAGGCCCGGTGAACTTTTGTATTGGGAAAGTCATGCCCGGTGAACTTTTGTATTGGGAAAGTCATCTTCGGTGAACTTTTGTATTGGGAAAGTCATGCCCGGTGAACTTTTATATTGGGAAAGTCATGCCCGGTGAACTTTTGTATTGGGAAAGTCATGCCCGGTGAACTTTTGTATTGGGAAAGTCATGCCCGGTAAACTTTTGTATTGGGAAAGTCATGCCCGGTGAACTTTTGTATTGGGAAAGTCAAGCCCGGTGAACTTTTGTATTGGGAGAGTCATGCCCGGTGAACTTTTGTATTGGGAAAGTCATGCCCGGTGAACTTTTGTATTGGGAAAGTCATGCCCGGTGAACTTTTGTATTGGGAAAGTCATGCCAAGTGAAATTTTGTATTGGGAAAGTCATGCCCGGTGAACTTTTGTATTGGGAAAGTCATGCCCGGTGAACTTTTGTATTGGGAAAGTCATGCCCGGTGAACTTTTGTATTGGGAAAGTCATGTCCGGTGTACTTTTGTATGGGAAAAGTCATGCCCGGTGAACTTTTGTATTGGGAAAGTCATGCCCGGTGAACTTTTGTATTGGGAAAGTCATCTCCGGTGAACTTTTGTATTGGGAAAGTCATGCCCGGTGAACTTTTGTATTGGGAAAGTCATCTCCGGTGAACTTTTGTATTGGGAAAGTCATGCCCGGTGAACGTTTGTATTGGGAAAGTCATCTCCGGTGAACTTTTGTATTGGGAAAGTCATGCCCGGTGAACTTTTGTATGGGAAAAGTCATCTCCGGTGAACTTTTGTATTGGGAAAGTCATCTCCGGTGAACTTTTGTATTGGGAAAGTCATGCCCGGTGAACTTTTGTATGGGAAAAGTCATCTCCGGTGAACTTTTGTATTGGAAAAGTCATGCCCGGTGAACTTTTGTATTGGGAAAGTCATGCCCGGTGAACTTTTTTACTGGGAAAGTCATGTCCGGTGAACTTTTGTATTGGGAAAGTCATGCCCGGTGAACTTTTGTATTGGGAAAGTCATGCCCGGTGAACTTTTGTATTGGGGAAGTCATACCCGGTGAACTTTTGTATTGGGAAAGTCATGCCCGGTGAACTTTTGTATTGGGAAAGTCATCTCCGGTGAACTTTTGTATTGGGGAAGTCATGCCCGGTGAACTTTTGTATTGAGAAAGTCATGCCCGGTGAACTTTTGTATTGGGAAAGTCATGCCCGGTGAACTTTTGTATTGGGAAAGTCATCTCCGGTGAACTTTTGTATTGGGAAAGTCATGCCCGGTGAACTTTTATATGGGAAAAGTCATGCCCGGTGAACTTTTGTATTGGGAAAGTCATGCCCGGTGAACTTTTGTATTGGGAAAGTCATGCCCGGTGAACTTTTGTATTGGGAAAGTCATGCCCGGTGAACTTTTGTATTGGGCAAGTCATGCCCGGTGAACTTTTGTATTGGCAAAGTCATCTCCGGTGAACTTTTGTATTGGCAAAGTCATCTCCGGTGAACTTTTGTATTGGGAAAGTCATCTCCGGTGAATTTTTGTATTGGGAAAGTCATGCCCGGTGAACTTTTGTATTGGGAAAGTCAGGCCCGGTGAACTTTTGTATTGGGAAAGTCATGCCCGGTGAACTTTTGTATTGGGAAAGTCATGTCCGGTGAACTTTTGTATTGGGAAAGTCATGCCCGGTGAACTTTTGTATTGGGAAAGTCATGCCCGGTGAACTTTTGTATTGGGAAAGTCATGCCCGGTGAACTTTTGTATTGGGAAAGTCATGCCCGGTGAACTTTTGTATTGGGAAAGTCATGCCCGGTGAACTTTTGTATTGGGAAAGTCATGCCCGGTGAACTTTTGTATTGGAAAAGTCATGTCCGGTGAACTTTTGTATTGGGAAAGTCATGCCCGGTGAACTTTTGTATTGGGAAAGTCATGCCCGGTGAACTTTTGTATTGGGAAAGTCATGCCCGGTGAACTTTTGTATTGGGAAAGTCATGCCCGGTGAACTTTTGTATTGGGAAAGTCATGCCCGGTGAACTTTTGTATTGGGAAAGTCATGCCCGGTGAACTTTTGTATTGGGAAAGTCATGCCCGGTGAACTTTTGTATTGGGAAAGTCAGGCCCGGTGAACTTTTGTATTGGGAAAGTCATGCCCGGTGAACTTTTGTATTGGGAAAGTCATGCCCGGTGAACTTTTGTATTGGGAAAGTCATGCCCGGTGAACTTTTGTATTGGGAAAGTTATGCCCGGTGAACTTTTGTATTGGGAAAGTCATGCCCGCTGAACTTTTGTATTGGGAAAGTCATGCCCGGTGAACTTTTGTATTGGGAAAGTCATGCCCGGTGAACTTTTGTATTGGGAAAGTCATGCCCGGTGAACTTTTGTATTGGGAAAGTCATGCCCGGCGAACTTTTGTATTGGGAAAGTCATGCCCGGTGAACTTTTGTATTGGGAAAGTCATGCCCGGTGAACTTTTGTATTGGGAAAGTCATGCCCGGTGAACTTTTGTATTGGGAAAGTCATGCCCGGTGAACTTTTGTATGGGAAAAGTCATCTCCGGTGAACTTTTGTATTGGGAAAGTCATCTCCGGTGAACTTTTGTATTGGGAAAGTCATGCCCGGTGAACTTTTATATGGGAAAAGTCATGCCCGGTGAACTTTTGTATGGGAAAAGTCATCTCCGGTGAACTTTTGTATTGGAAAAGTCATGCCCGGTGAACTTTTGTATTGGGAAAGTCATGCCCGGTGAACTTTTTTATTGGGAAAGTCATGTCCGGTGAACTTTTGTATTGGGAAAGTCATGCCCGGTGAACTTTTGTATTGGGTAAGTCATGCCCGGTGAACTTTTGTATTGGGGAAGTCATACCCGGTGAACTTTTGTATTGGGAAAGTCATGCCCGGTGAACTTTTGTATTGGGAAAGTCATCTCCGGTGAACTTTTGTATTGGGGAAGTCATGCCCGGTGAACTTTTGTATTGGGAAAGTCATGCCCGGTGAACTTTTGTATTGGGAAAGTCATGCCCGGTGAACTTTTATATTGGGAAAGTCATGTCCGGTGAACTTTTGTATTGGGAAAGTCATATTCGGTGAACTTTTGTATTGGGAAAGTCATGCCCGGTGAACTTTTGTATTGGGAAAGTCATGCCCGGTGAACTTTTGTATTGGGAAAGTCAGGCCCGGTGAACTTTTGTATTGGGAAAGTCATGCCCGGTGAACTTTTGTATTGGGAAAGTCATCTCCGGTGAACTTTTGTATTGGGAAAGTCATGCCCGGTGAACTTTTATATTGGGAAAGTCATGCCCGGTGAACTTTTGTATTGGGAAAGTCATGCCCGGTGAACTTTTGTATTGGGAAAGTCATGCCCGGTGAACTTTTGTATTGGGAAAGTCATGCCCGGTGAACTTTTGTATTGGGAAAGTCAAGCCCGGTGAACTTTTGTATTGGGAAAGTCATGCCCGGTGAACTTTTGTATTGGGAAAGTCATGCCCGGTGAACTTTTGTATTGGGAAAGTCATGCCCGGTGAACTTTTGTATTGGGAAAGTCATGCCAAGTGAACTTTTGTATTGGGAAAGTCATGCCCGGTGAACTTTTGTATTGGGAAAGTCATGCCCGGTGAACTTTTGTATTGGGAAAGTCATGCCCGGTGAACTTTTTATTGGGAAAGTCATGTCCGGTGTACTTTTGTATGGGAAAAGTCATGCCCGGTGAACTTTTGTATTGGGAAAGTCATGCCCGGTGAACTTTTGTATTGGGAAAGTCATCTCCGGTGAACTTTTGTATTGGGAAAGTCATGCCCGGTGAACTTTTGTATTGGGAAAGTCATCTCCGGTGAACTTTTGTATTGGGAAAGTCATGCCCGGTGAACGTTTGTATTGGGAAAGTCATCTCCGGTGAACTTTTGTATTGGGAAAGTCATGCCCGGTGAACTTTTGTATGGGAAAAGTCATCTCCGGTGAACTTTTGTATTGGGAAAGTCATCTCCGGTGAACTTTTGTATTGGGAAAGTCATGCCCGGTGATCTTTTGTATTGGGAAAGTCATGCCCGGTGAACTTTTGTATTGGGAAAGTCATGCCCGGTGAACTTTTGTATTGGGAAAGTCATGCCCGGTGAACTCTTGTATTGGGAAAGTCATCTCCGGTGAACTTTTGTATTGGGAAAGTCATGCCCGGTGAACTTTTGTATTGGGAAAGTCATGCCCGGCGAACTTTTGTATTGGGAAAGTCATCTCCGGTGAACTTTTGTATTGGGAAAGTCATGCCCGGTGAACTTTTGTATTGGGAAAGTCATGCCCGGGGAACTTTTGTATTGGGAAAGTCATGCCCGGTGGACTTTTGTATTGGAAAAGTCATGCCCGGTGAACTTTTGTATTGGGAAAGTCATGCCCGGTGAACTTTTGTATTGGGAAAGTCATGCCCGGTGAACTTTTGTATTGGGAAAGTCATGCCCGGTGAACTTTTGTATTGGGAAAGTCATGCCCGGTGAACTTTTGTATTGGGAAAGTCATCTCCTGTGAACTTTTGTATTGGGAAAGTCATGCCCGGTGAACTTTTGTATTGGGAAAGTCATGCCCGGTGAACTTTTGTATTGGGAAAGTCAGGCCCGGTGAACTTTTGTATTGGGAAAGTCATGCACGGTGAACTTTTGTATTGGGAAAGTCATGCCCGGTGAACTTTTGTATTGGGAAAGTCATGCCCGGTGAACTTTTGTATTGGGAAAGTCATGCCCGGTGAACTTTTGTATTGGGAAAGTCATCTCCGGTGAACTTTTGTATTGGGAAAGTCATGCCCGGTGAACTTTTGTATTGGGAAAGTCATGCCCGGTGAACTTTTGTATTGGGAAAGTCAGGCCCGGTGAACTTTTGTATTGGGAAAGTCATGCCCGGTGAACTTTTGTATTGGGAAAGTCATGCCCGGTGAACTTTTGTATTGGGAAAGTCATGCCCGGTGAACTTTTGTATTGGGAAAGTCATGCCCGGTGAACTTTTGTATTGGGAAAGTCATCTCCGGTGAACTTTTGTATGGGAAAAGTGGACTTTTGTATTGGGAAAGTCATGCCCGGTGAACTCTTGTATTGGGAAAGTCATGCCCGGTGAACTTTTGTATTGGGAAAGTCATGCCCGGTGAACTTTTGTATTGGGAAAGTCATGCCCGGTGAACTTTTGTATTGGGAATGTCATCTCCGGTGAACTTTTGTATTGGGAAAGTCATGCCCGGTGAACTTTTGTATGGGAAAAGTCATCTCCGGTGAACTTTTGTATTGGCAAAGTCATCTCCGGTGAACTTTTGTATTGGGAAAGTCATGCCCGGTGAACTTTTGTATTGGGAAAGTCATCTCCGGTGAAATTTGTATGGGAAAAGTCATGCCCGGTGAACTTTTGTATTGGGAAAGTCATCTCCGGTGAACTTTTGTATTGGGAAAGTCATGCCCGGTGAACTTTTGTATTGGGAAAGTCATGCCCGGCGAACTTTTGTATTGGGAAAGTCATGCCCGGTGAACTTTTGTATTGGGAAAGTCATGCCCGGTGAACTTTTGTATGGGAAAAGTCATCTCCGGTGAACTTTTGTATTGGGAAAGTCATGCCCGGTGAACTTTTATTTGGGAAAGTCATCTCCGGTGAACTTTTGTATTGGGAAAGTCATGCCCGGTGGACTTTTGTATTGGGAAAGTCATGCCCGGTGAACTTTTGCATTGGGAAAGTCATGCCCGGTGAACTTTTGTATTGGGAAAGTCATCTCCGGTGAACTTTTGTATTGGGAAAGTCATGCCCGGTGAACTTTTGTATTGGGAAAGTCATGCCCGGTGAACTTTTGTATTGGGAAAGTCTTGCCCGGTGAACTTTTGTATTGGGAAAGTCATACCCGGTGAACTTTTGTATTGTGAAAGTCATGCCCGGAGAACTTTTGTATTGGGAAAGTCATACCCGGTGAACTTTTGTATTTGAAAAGTCATGCCCGGTGAACTTTTGTATTGGGGAAGTCATGCCCGGTGATCTTTTGTATTGGGAAAGTCATGCCCGGTGAACTTTTGTATTGGGAAAGTCATCTCCGGTGAACTTTTGTATTGGGAAAGTCATGCCCGGTGAACTTTTGTATTGGGAAAGTCATGTCCGGTGAACTTTTGTATTGGGAAAGTCATCTTCGGTGAACTTTTGTATTGGGAAAGTCATGCCCGGTGAACTTTTGTATTGGGAAAGTCATGCCCGGTGAACTTTTGTATTGGGAAAGTCAGGCCCGGTGAACTTTTGTATTGGGAAAGTCATGCCCGGTGAACTTTTGTATTGGGAAAGTCATCTCCGGTGAACTTTTGTATTGGGAAAGTCATGCCCGGTGAACTTTTATATTGGGAAAGTCATGCCCGGTGAACTTTTGTATTGGGAAAGTCATGCCCGGTGAACTTTTGTATTGGGAAAGTCATGCCCGGTGAACTTTTGTATTGGGAAAGTCATGCCCGGTGAACTTTTGTATTGGGAAAGTCAAGCCCGGTGAACTTTTGTATTGGGAAAGTCATGCCCGGTGAACTTTTGTATTGGGAAAGTCATGCCCGGTGAACTTTTGTATTGGGAAAGTCATGCCCGGTGAACTTTTGTATTGGGAAAGTCATGCCAAGTGAACTTTTGTATTGGGAAAGTCATGCCCGGTGAACTTTTGTATTGGGAAAGTCATGCCCGGTGAACTTTTGTATTGGGAAAGTCATGCCCGGTGAACTTTTGTATTGGGAAAGTCATGCCCGGTGTACTTTTGTATGGGAAAAGTCATGCCCGGTGAACTTTTGTATTGGGAAAGTCATGCCCGGTGAACTTTTGTATTGGGAAAGTCATCTCCGGTGAACTTTTGTATTGGGAAAGTCATGCCCGGTGAACTTTTGTATTGGGAAAGTCATCTCCGGTGAACTTTTGTATGGGAAAAGTCATCTCCGGTGAACTTTTGTATTGGAAAAGTCATGCCCGGTGAACTTTTGTATTGGGAAAGTCATGCCCGGTGAACTTTTTTATTGGGAAAGTCATGTCCGGTGAACTTTTGTATTGGGAAAGTCATGCCCGGTGAACTTTTGTATTGGGAAAGTCATGCCCGGTGAACTTTTGTATTGGGGAAGTCATACCCGGTGAACTTTTGTATTGGGAAAGTCATGCCCGGTGAACTTTTGTATTGGGAAAGTCATCTCCGGTGAACTTTTGTATTGGGGAAGTCATGCCCGGTGAACTTTTGTATTGGGAAAGTCATGCCCGGTGAACTTTTGTATTGGGAAAGTCATGCCCGGTGAACTTTTGTATTGGGAAAGTCATCTCCGGTGAACTTTTGTATTGGGAAAGTCATGCCCGGTGAACTTTTATATGGGAAAAGTCATGCCCGGTGAACTTTTGTATTGGGAAAGTCATGCCCGGTGAACTTTTGTATTGGGAAAGTCATGCCCGGTGAACTTTTGTATTGGGAAAGTCGTGCCCGGTGAACTTTTGTATTGGGCAAGTCATGCCCGGTGAACTTTTGTATTGGCAAAGTCATCTCCGGTGAACTTTTGTATTGGGAAAGTCATCTCCGGTGAACTTTTGTATTGGGAAAGTCATGCCCGGTGAACTTTTGTATTGGGAAAGTCATCTCCGGTGAACTTTTGCATTGGGAAAGTCATGCCCGGTGAACTTTTGTATTGGGAAAGTCATCTCCGGTGAACTTTTGTATTGGGAAAGTCATGCCCGGTGAACTTTTGTATGGGAAAAGTCATCTCCGGTGAACTTTTGTATTGGGAAAGTCATGCCCGGTGAACTTTTGTATTGGGGAAGTCATGCCCGGTGATCTTTTGTATTGGGAAAGTCATGCCCGGTGAACTTTTGTATTGGGAAAGTCATCTCCGGTGAACTTTTGTATTGGGAAAGTCATGCCCGGTGAACTTTTGTATTGGGAAAGTCATGTCCGGTGAACTTTTGTATTGGGAAAGTCATCTTCGGTGAACTTTTGTATTGGGAAAGTCATGCCCGGTGAATTTTGTATTGGGAAAGTCATGCCCGGTGAACTTTTGTATTGGGAAAGTCAGGCCCGGTGAACTTTTGTATTGGGAAAGTCATGCCCGGTGAACTTTTGTATTGGGAAAGTCATCTCCGGTGAACTTTTGTATTGGGAAAGTCATGCCCGGTGAACTTTTATATTGGGAAAGTCATGCCCGGTGAACTTTTGTATTGGGAAAGTCATGCCCGGTGAACTTTTGTATTGGGAAAGTCATGCCCGGTGAACTTTTGTATTGGGAAAGTCATGCCCGGTGAACTTTTGTATTGGGAAAGTCAAGCCCGGTGAACTTTTGTATTGGGAAAGTCATGCCCGGTGAACTTTTGTATTGGGAAAGTCATGCCCGGTGAACTTTTGTATTGGGAAAGTCATGCCCGGTGAACTTTTGTATTGGGAAAGTCATGCCAAGTGAACTTTTGTATTGGGAAAGTCATGCCCGGTGAACTTTTGTATTGGGAAAGTCATGCCCGGTGAACTTTTGTATTGGGAAAGTCATGCCCGGTGAACTTTTGTATTGGGAAAGTCATGCCCGGTGAACTTTTGTATTGGGAAAGTCATCTCCGGTGAACTTTTGTATTGGGAAAGTCATGCCCGGTGAACTTTTGTATTGGGAAAGTCATCTCCGGTGAACTTTTGTATTGGGAAAGTCATGCCCGGTGAACTTTTGTATGGGAAAAGTCATCTCCGGTGAACTTTTGTATTGGAAAAGTCATGCCCGGTGAACTTTTGTATTGGGAAAGTCATGCCCGGTGAACTCTTTTATTGGGAAAGTCATGTCCGGTGAACTTTTGTATTGGGAAAGTCATGCCCGGTGAACTTTTGTATTGGGAAAGTCATGCCCGGTGAACTTTTGTATTGGGGAAGTCATACCCGGTGAACTTTTGTATTGGGAAAGTCATGCCCGGTGAACTTTTGTATTGGGAAAGTCATCTCCGGTGAACTTTTGTATTGGGGAAGTCATGCCCGGTGAACTTTTGTATTGGGAAAGTCATGCCCGGTGAACTTTTGTATTGGGAAAGTCATGCCCGGTGAACTTTTGTATTGGGAAAGTCATCTCCGGTGAACTTTTGTATTGGGAAAGTCATGCCCGGTGAACTTTTGTATTGGGAAAGTCATGCCCGGTGAACTTTTGTATTGGGGAAGTCATACCCGGTGAACTTTTGTATTGGGAAAGTCATGCCCGGTGAACTTTTGTATTGGGAAAGTCATCTCCGGTGAACTTTTGTATTGGGGAAGTCATGCCCGGTTAACTTTTGTATTGGGAAAGTCATGCCCGGTGAACTTTTGTATTGGGAAAGTCATGCCCGGTGAACTTTTGTATTGGGAAAGTCCTCTCCGGTGAACTTTTGTATTGGGAAAGTCATGCCCGGTGAACTTTTATATGGGAAAAGTCATGCCCGGTGAACTTTTGTATTGGGAAAGTCATGCCCGGTGAACTTTTGTATTGGGAAAGTCATGCCCGGTGAACTTTTGTATTGGGAAAGTCATGCCCGGTGAACTTTTGTATTGGGCAAGTCATGCCCGGTGAACTTTTGTGTTGGCAAAGTCATCTCCGGTGAACTTTTGTATTGGGAAAGTCATCTCCGGTGAACTTTTGTATTGGGAAAGTCATGCCCGGTGAACTTTTGTATTGGGAAAGTCATCTCCGGTGAACTTTTGCATTGGGAAAGTCATGCCCGGTGAACTTTTGTATTGGGAAAGTCATCTCCGGTGAACTTTTGTATTGGGAATGTCATGCCCGGTGAACTTTTGTATGGGAAAAGTCATCTCCGGTGAACTTTTGTATTGGGAAAGTCATGCCCGGTGAACTTTTGTATTGGGGAAGTCATGCCCGGTGATCTTTTGTATTGGGAAAGTCATGCCCGGTGAACTTTTGTATTGGGAAAGTCATCTCCGGTGAACTTTTGTATTGGGAAAGTCATGCCCGGTGAACTTTTGTATTGGGAAAGTCATGTCCGGTGAACTTTTGTATTGGGAAAGTCATCTTCGGTGAACTTTTGTATTGGGAAAGTCATGCCCGGTGAACTTTTGTATTGGGAAAGTCATGCCCGGTGAACTTTTGTATTGGGAAAGTCAGGCCCGGTGAACTTTTGTATTGGGAAAGTCATGCCCGGTGAACTTTTGTATTGGGAAAGTCATCTCCGGTGAACTTTTGTATTGGGAAAGTCATGCCCGGTGAACTTTTATATTGGGAAAGTCATGCCCGGTGAACTTTTGTATTGGGAAAGTCATGCCCGGTGAACTTTTGTATTGGGAAAGTCATGCCCGGTGAACTTTTGTATTGGGAAAGTCATGCCCGGTGAACTTTTGAATTGGGAAAGTCAAGCCCGGTGAACTTTTGTATTGGGAAAGTCATGCCCGGTGAACTTTTGTATTGGGAAAGTCATGCCCGGTGAACTTTTGTATTGGGAAAGTCATGCCCTGTGAACTTTTGTATTGGGAAAGTCATGCCAAGTGAACTTTTGTATTGGGAAAGTCATGCCCGGTGAACTTTTGTATTGGGAAAGTCATGCCCGGTGAACTTTTGTATTGGGAAAGTCATGCCCGGTGAACTTTTGTATTGGGAAAGTCATGCCCGGTGAACTTTTGTATTGGGAAAGTCATCTCCGGTGAACTTTTGTATTGGGAAAGTCATGCCCGGTGAACTTTTGTATGGGAAAAGTCATCTCCGGTGAACTTTTGTATTGGGAAAGTCATCTCCGGTGAACTTTTGTATTGGGAAAGTCATGCCCGGTGAACTTTTGTATGGGAAAAGTCATCTCCGGTGAACTTTTGTATTGGAAAAGTCATGCCCGGTGAACTTTTGTATTGGGAAAGTCATGCCCGGTGAACTTTTTTATTGGGAAAGTCATGTCCGGTGAACTTTTGTATTGGGAAAGTCATGCCCGGTGAACTTTCGTATTGGGAAAGTCATGCCCGGTGAACTTTTGTATTGGGGAAGTCATACCCGGTGAACTTTTGTATTGGGAAAGTCATGCCCGGTGAACTTTTGTATTGGGAAAGTCATCTCCGGTGAACTTTTGTATTGGGGAAGTCATGCCCGGTGAACTTTTGTATTGGGAAAGTCATGCCCGGTGAACTTTTGTATTGGGAAAGTCATGCCCGGTGAACTTTTGTATTGGGAAAGTCATCTCCGGTGAACTTTTGTATTGGGAAAGTCATGCCCGGTGAACTTTTATATGGGAAAAGTCATGCCCGGTGAACTTTTGTATTGGGAAAGTCATGCCCGGTGAACTTTTGTATTGGGAAAGTCATGCCCGGTGAACTTTTGTATTGGGAAAGTCATGCCCGGTGAACTTTTGTATTGGGCAAGTCATGCCCGGTGAACTTTTGTATTGGCAAAGTCATCTCCGGTGAACTTTTGTATTGGGAAAGTCATCTCCGGTGAACTTTTGTATTGGGAAAGTCATGCCCGGTGAACTTTTGTATTGGGAAAGTCATCTCCGGTGAAGTTTTGTATTGGGAAAGTCATGCCCGGTGAACTTTTGTATTGGGAAAGTCATCTCCGGTGAACTTTTGTATTGGGAAAGTCATGCCCGGTGAACTTTTGTATGGGAAAAGTCATCTCCGGTGAACTTTTGTATTGGGAAAGTCATCTCCGGTGAACTTTTGTATTGGGAAAGTCATGCCCGGTGAACTTTTGTATGGGAAAAGTCATCTCCGGTGAACTTTTGTATTGGAAAAGTCATGCCCGGTGAACTTTTGTATTGGGAAAGTCATGCCCGGTGAACTTTTTTATTGGGAAAGTCATGTCCGGTGAACTTTTGTATTGGGAAAGTCATGCCCGGTGAACTTTTGTATTGGGAAAGTCATGCCCGGTGAACTTTTGTATTGGGGAAGTCATACCCGGTGAACTTTTGTACTGGGAAAGTCATGCCCGGTGAACTTTTGTATTGGGAAAGTCATCTCCGGTGAACTTTTGTATTGGGGAAGTCATGCCCGGTGAACTTTTGTATTGGGAAAGTCATGCCCGGTGAACTTTTGTATTGGGAAAGTCATGCCCGGTGAACTTTTGTATTGGGAAAGTCATCTCCGGTGAACTTTTGTATTGGGAAAGTCATGCCCGGTGAACTTTTGTATTGGGAAAGTCATCTCCGGTGAACTTTTGTATTGGGAAAGTCATGCCCGGTGAACTTTTATATGGGAAAAGTCATGCCCGGTGAACTTTTGTATTGGGAAAGTCATGCCCGGTGAACTTTTGTATTGGGAAAGTCATGCCCGGTGAACTTTTGTATTGGGAAAGTCATGCCCGGTGAACTTTTGTATTGGGCAAGTCATGCCCGGTGAACTTTTGTATTGGCAAAGTCATCTCCGGTGAACTTTTGTATTGGCAAAGTCATCTCCGGTGAACTTTTGTATTGGAAAAGTCATCTCTGGTGAATTTTTGTATTGGGAAAGTCATGCCCGGTGAACTTTTGTATTGGGAAAGTCAGGCCCGGTGAACTTTTGTATTGGGAAAGTCATGCCCGGTGAACTTTTGTATTGGGAAAGTCATGCCCGGTGAACTTTTGTATTGGGAAAGTCATGTCCGGTGAACTTTTGTATTGGGAAAGTCATGTCCGGTGAACTTTTGTATTGGGAAAGTCATGCCCGGTGAACTTTTGTATTGGGAAAGTCATGCCCGGTGAACTTTTGTATTGGGAAAGTCATGCCCGGTGAACTTTTGTATTGGGAAAGTCATGCCCAGTGAACTTTTGTATTGGGAAAATCATGCCCGGTGAACTTTTGTATTGGGAAAGTCATGCCCGGTGAACTTTTGTATTGGGAAAGTCATGTCCGGTGAACTTTTGTATTGGGAAGGTCATGCCCGGTGAACTTTTGTATTGGGAAAGTCATGCCCGGTGAACTTTTGTATTGGGAAAGTCATGCCCGGTGAACTTTTGTATTGGGAAAGTCATGCCCGGTGAACTTTTGTATTTGGAAAGTCATGCCCGGTGAACTTTTGTATTGGGAAAGTCATGCCCGGTGAACTTTTGTATTGGGAAAGTCATGTCCGGTGAACTTTTGTATTGGGAAAGTCATGCCCGGTGAACTTTTGTATTGGGAAAGTCATGCCCGGTGAACTTTTGTATTGGGAAAGTCATGCCCGGTGAACTTTTGTATTGGGAAAGTCATGCCCGGTGAACTTTTGTATTGGGAAAGTCATGCCCGGTGTACTTTTGTATGGGAAAAGTCATGCCCGGTGAACTTTTGTATTGGGAAAGTCATGCCCGGTGAACTTTTGTATTGGGAAAGTCATCTCCGGTGAAGGTGAACTTTTGTTATTGGGAAAGTCATGCCCGGTGAACTTTTGTATTGGGAAAGTCATCTCCGGTGAACTTTTGATTGGGAAGCATGCGGTGAACTTTATATGGAAAAGTCATGCCCGGTGACTTTGATGGAAAAGTCATTTCCGGTGAACTTTGTATTGGAAAAGTCATGCCCGTGACTTTATTGGGAAAGTCATGTCCGTGCTTTTGTATTGAACTTTTGTATTGGGAAAGTCATGCCCGGTGAACTTTTGTATTGGGGAAGTCATACCCGGTGAACTTTTGTATTGGGAAAGTCATGCCCGGTGAACTTTTGTATTGGGAAAGTCATCTCCGGTGAACTTTTGTATTGGGGAAGTCATGCCCGGTGAACTTTTGTATTGGGAAAGTCATGCCCGGTGAACTTTTGTATTGGGAAAGTCATGCCCGGTGAACTTTTGTATTGGGAAAGTCATGTTCGGTGAACTTTTGTATTGGGAAAGTCATCTTCGGTGAACTTTTGTATTGGGAAAGTCATGCCCGGTGAACTTTTGTATTGGGAAAGTCATGCCCGGTGAACTTTTGTATTGGGAAAGTCATGCCCGGTGAACTTTTGTATTGGGAAAATCATGCCCGGTGAACTTTTGTATTGGGAAAGTCAGGCCCGGTGAACTTTTGTATTGGGAAAGTCATGCCCGGTGAACTTTTGTATTGGGAAAGTCATCTCCGGTGAACTTTTGTATTGGGAAAGTCATGCCCGGTGAACTTTTATATTGGGAAAGTCATGCCCGGTGAACTTTTGTATTGGGAAAGTCATGCCCGGTGAACTTTTGTATTGGGAAAGTCATGCCCGGTGAACTTTTGTATTGGGAAAGTCATGCCCGGTGAACTTTTGTATTGGGAAAGTCAAGCCCGGTGAACTTTTGTATTGGGAAAGTCATGCCCGGTGAACTTTTGTATTGGGAAAGTCATGCCCGGTGAACTTTTGTATTGGGAAAGTCATGCCCGGTGAACTTTTGTATTGGGAAAGTCATGCCAAGTGAACTTTTGTATTGGGAAAGTCATGCCCGGTGAACTTTTGTATTGGGAAAGTCATGCCCGGTGAACTTTTGTATTGGGAAAGTCATGCCCGGTGAACTTTTGTATTGGGAAAGTCATGCCCGGTGTACTTTTGTATGGGAAAAGTCATGCCCGGTGAACTTTTGTATTGGGAAGTCATCTCCGGTGAACTTTTGTATTGGGAAAGTCATGCCCGGTGAACTTTTGTATTGGGAAAGTCATCTCCGGTGAACTTTTGTATTGGGAAAGTCATGCCCGGTGAACTTTTGTATTGGGAAAGTCATGCCCGGTGAACTTTTGTATTGGGAAAGTCATGCCCGGTGAACTTTTGTATTGGGAAAGTCATGCCAAGTGAACTTTTGTATTGGGAAAGTCATGCCCGGTGAACTTTTGTATTGGGAAAGTCATGCCCGGTGAACTTTTGTATTGGGAAAGTCATGCCCGGTGAACCTTTGTATTGGGAAAGTCATCTCCGGTGAACTTTTGTATTGGGAAAGTCATGCCCGGTGAACTTTTGTATTGGGAAAGTCATCTCCGGTGAACTTTTGTATTGGGAAAGTCATGCCCGGTGAACTTTTGTATTGGGAAAGTCATCTCCGGTGAACTTTTGTATTGGGAAAGTCATGCCCGGTGAACTTTTGTATTGGGAAAGTCATGCCCGGTGAACTTTTGTATTGGGAAAGTCATGCCCGGTGAACTTTTGTATTGGGAAAGTCATGCCCGGTGAACTTTTGTATTGGGAAAGTCATCTCCGGTGAACTTTTGTATTGGGAAAGTCATGCCCGGTGAACTTTTGTATTGGGAAAGTCATCTCCGGTGAACTTTTGTATTGGGAAAGTCATGCCCGGTGAACTTTTGTATTGGGAAAGTCATCTCCGGTGAACTTTTGTATTGGGAAAGTCATGCCCGGTGAACTTTTGTATGGGAAAAGTCATCTCCGGTGAACTTTTGTATTGGGAAAGTCATCTCCGGTGAACTTTTGTATTGGGAAAGTCATGCCCGGTGAACTTTTGTATGGGAAAAGTCATTTCCGGTGAACTTTTGTATTGGAAAAGTCATGCCCGGTGAACTTTTGTATTGGGAAAGTCATGCCCGGTGAACTTTTGTATTGGGAAAGTCATGGCCGGTGAACTTTTGTATTGGGAAAGTCATGCCAAGTGAACTTTTGTATTGGGAAAGTCATGCCCGGTGAACTTTTGTATTGGGAAAGTCATGCCCGGTGAACTTTTGTATTGGGAAAGTCATCTCCGGTGAACTTTTGTATTGGGGAAGTCATGCCCGGTGAACTTTTGTATTGGGAAAGTCATGTCCGGTGAACTTTTGTATTGGGAAAGTCATCTTCGGTGAACTTTTGTATTGGGAAAGTCATGCCCGGTGAACTTTTGTATTGGGAAAGTCATGCCCGGTGAACTTTTGTATTTGGAAAGTCAGGCCCGGTGAACTTTTGTATTGGGAAAGTCATGCCCGGTGAACTTTTGTATTGGGAAAGTCATGCCCGGTGAACTTTTGTATTGGGAAAGTCATGCCCGGTGAACTTTTGTATTGGGAAAGTCATGCCAAGTGAACTTTCGTAATGGGAAAGTCATGCCCGGTGAACTTTTGTATTGGGATTAACTTTTGTATTGGGAAAGTCATCTCCGGTGAACTTTTGTATTGGGAAAGTCATGCCCGGTGAACTTTTGTATGGGAAAAGTCATCTCCGGTGAACTTTTGTATTGGGAAAGTCATCTCCGGTGAACTTTTGTATTGGGAAAGTCATGCCCGGTGAACTTTTGTATGGGAAAAGTCATCTCCGGTGAACTTTTGTATTGGAAAAGTCATGCCCGGTGAACTTTTGTATTGGGAAAGTCATGCCCGGTGAACTTTTTTATTGGGAAAGTCATGTCCGGTGAACTTTTGTATTGGGAAAGTCATGCCCGGTGAACTTTTGTATTGGGAAAGTCATCTCCGGTGAACTTTTGTATTGGGAAAGTCATGCCCGGTGAACTTTTGTATGGGAAAAGTCATCTCCGGTGAACTTTTGTATTGGGAAAGTCATCTCCGGTGAACTTTTGTATTGGGAAAGTCATGCCCGGTGAACTTTTGTATTGGGAAAGTCATGCCCGGTGAACTTTTGTATTGGGAAAGTCATGCCCGGTGAACTTTTGTATTGGGAAAGTCATCTCCGGTGAACTTTTGTATTGGGGAAGTCATGCCCGGTGAACTTTTGTATTGGGAAAGTCATGCCCGGTGAACTTTTGTATTGGGAAAGTCATGCCCGGTGAACTTTTGTATTGGGAAAGTCATGCCCGGTGAACTTTTGTATTGGGAAAGTCATGCCCGGTGAACTTTTGTATTGGGAAAGTCAAGCCCGGTGAACTTTTGTATTGGGAAAGTCATGCCCGGTGAACTTTTGTATTGGGAAAGTCATGCCCGGTGAACTTTTGTATTGGGAAAGTCATGCCCGGTGAACTTTTGTATTGGGAAAGTCATGCCAAGTGAACTTTTGTATTGGGAAAGTCATGCCCGGTGAACTTTTGTATTGGGAAAGTCATGCCCGGTGAACTTTTGTATGGGAAAAGTCATCTCCGGTGAACTTTTGTATTGGGAAAGTCATCTCCGGTGAACTTTTGTATTGGGAAAGTCATGCCCGGTGAACTTTTGTATGGGAAAAGTCATCTCCGGTGAACTTTTGTATTGGAAAAGTCATGCCCGGTGAACTTTTGTATTGGGAAAGTCATGCCCGGTGAACTTTTGTATTGGGAAAGTCATGCCCGGTGAACTTTTGTATTGGGAAAGTCAAGCCCGGTGAACTTTTGTATTGGGAAAGTCATGCCCGGTGAACTTTTGTATTGGGAAAGTCATGCCCGGTGAACTTTTGTATTGGGAAAGTCATGCCCGGTGAACTTTTGTATTGGCAAAGTCATGCCAAGTGAACTTTTGTATTGGGAAAGTCATGCCCGGTGAACTTTTGTATTGGGAAAGTCATGCCCGGTGAACTTTTGTATTGGGAAAGTCATGCCCGGTGAACTTTTGTATTGGGAAAGTCATGCCCGATGTACTTTTGTATGGGAAAAGTCATGCCCGGTGAACTTTTGTATTGGGAAAATCATGCCCGGTGAACTTTTGTATTGGGAAAGTCATCTCCGGTGAACTTTTGTATTGGGAAAGTCATGCCCGGTGAACTTTTGTATTGGGAAAGTCATCTCCGGTGAACTTTTGTATTGGGAAAGTCATGCCCGGTG
Organism: Musca autumnalis; assembly: GCF_047663935.1. Lineage (NCBI taxonomy): Eukaryota > Metazoa > Arthropoda > Insecta > Diptera > Muscidae > Musca > Musca autumnalis. Next base: position 34,533 of record NW_027411993.1, read on the forward strand.
AACTTTTGTATTGGGAAAGTCACCTCCGGTGAACTTTTGTATTGGGAAAGTCATGCCCGGTGAACTTTTGTATGGGAAAAGTCATCTCCGGTGAACTTTTGTATTGGGAAACTCATCTCCGGTGAACTTTTGTATTGGGAAAGTCATGCCCGGTGAACTTTTGTATGGGAAAAGTCATCTCCGGTGAACTTTTGTATTGGAAAAGTCATGCCCGGTGAACTTTTGTATTGGGAAAGTCATGCCCGGTGAACTTTTGTATTGGGAAAGTCATGCCCGGTGAACTTTTGTATTGGGAAAGTCATGCCCGGTGAACTTTTGTATTGGGAAAGTCATGCCCGGTGAACTTTTGTATTGGGAAAGTCATGCCCGGTGAACTTTTGTATTGGGAAAGTCATGCCCGGTGAACTTTTGTATTGGGAAAGTCATGCCCGGTGTACTTTTGTATGGGAAAAGTCATGCCCGGTGAACTTTTGTATTGGGAAAGTCATGCCCGGTGAACTTTTGTATTGGGAAAGTCATCTCCGGTGAACTTTTGTATTGGGAAAGTCATGCCCGGTGAACTTTTATATGGGAAAAGTCATGCCCGGTGAACTTTTGTATGGGAAAAGTCATCTCCGGTGAACTTTTGTATTGGAAAAGTCATGCCCGGTGAACTTTTGTATTGGGAAAGTCATGCCCGGTGAACTTTTGTATTGGGAAAGTCATGTCCGGTGAACTTTTGTATTGGGAAAGTCATGCCCGGTGAACTTTTGTATTGGGTAAGTCATGCCCGGTGAACTTTTGTATTGGGGAAGTCATACCCGGTGAACTTTTGTATTGGGAAAGTCATGCCCGGTGAACTTTTGTATTGGGAAAGTCATCTCCGGTGAACTTTTGTATTGGGGAAGTCATGCCCGGTGAACTTTTGTATTGGGAAAGTCATGCCCGGTGAACTTTTGTATTGGGAAAGTCATGCCCGGTGAACTTTTATATTGGGAAAGTCATGTCCGGTGAACTTTTGTATTGGGAAAGTCATCTTCGGTGAACTTTTGTATTGGGAAAGTCATGCCCGGTGAACTTTTGTATTGGGAAAGTCATGCCCGGTGAACTTTTGTATTGGGAAAGTCAGGCCCGGTGAACTTTTGTATTGGGAAAGTCATGCCCGGTGAACTTTTGTATTGGGAAAGTCATCTCCGGTGAACTTTTGTATTGGGAAAGTCATGCCCGGTGAACTTTTATATTGGGAAAGTCATGCCCGGTGAACTTTTGTATTGGGAAAGTCATGCCCGGTGAACTTTTGTATTGGGAAAGTCATGCCCGGTGAACTTTTGTATTGGGAAAGTCATGCCCGGTGAACTTTTGTATTGGGAAAGTCAAGCCCGGTGAACTTTTGTATTGGGAGAGTCATGCCCGGTGAACTTTTGTATTGGGAAAGTCATGCCCGGTGAACTTTTGTATTGGGAAAGTCATGCCCGGTGAACTTTTGTATTGGGAAAGTCATGCCAAGTGGACTTTTGTATTGGGAAAGTCATGCCCGGTGAACTTTTGTATTGGGAAAGTCATGCCCGGTGAACTTTTGTATTGGGAAAGTCATGCCCGGTGAACTTTTGTATTGGGAAAGTCATGTCCGGTGTACTTTTGTATGGGAAAAGTCATGCCCGGTGAACTTTTGTATTGGGAAAGTCATGCCCGGTGAACTTTTGTATTGGGAAAGTGATCTCCGGTGAACTTTTGTATTGGGAAAGTCATGCCCGGTGAACTTTTGTATTGGGAAAGTCATCTCCGGTGAACTTTTGTATTGGGAAAGTCATGCCCGGTGAACGTTTGTATTGGGAAAGTCATCTCCGGTGAACTTTTGTATTGGGAAAGTCATGCCCGGTGAACTTTTGTATGGGAAAAGTCATCTCCGGTGAACTTTTGTATTGGGAAAGTCATCTCCGGTGAACTTTTGTATTGGGAAAGTCATGCCCGGTGAACTTTTGTATGGGAAAAGTCATCTCCGGTGAACTTTTGTATTGGAAAAGTCATGCCCGGTGAACTTTTGTATTGGGAAAGTCATGCCCGGTGAACTTTTTTACTGGGAAAGTCATGTCCGGTGAACTTTTGTATTGGGAAAGTCATGCCCGGTGAACTTTTGTATTGGGAAAGTCATGCCCGGTGAACTTTTGTATTGGGGAAGTCATACCCGGTGAACTTTTGTATTGGGAAAGTCATGCCCGGTGAACTTTTGTATTGGGAAAGTCATCTCCGGTGAACTTTTGTATTGGGGAAGTCATGCCCGGTGAACTTTTGTATTGAGAAAGTCATGCCCGGTGAACTTTTGTATTGGGAAAGTCATGCCCGGTGAACTTTTGTATTGGGAAAGTCATCTCCGGTGAACTTTTGTATTGGGAAAGTCATGCCCGGTGAACTTTTATATGGGAAAAGTCATGCCCGGTGAACTTTTGTATTGGGAAAGTCATGCCCGGTGAACTTTTGTATTGGGAAAGTCATGCCCGGTGAACTTTTGTATTGGGAAAGTCATGCCCGGTGAACTTTTGTATTGGGCAAGTCATGCCCGGTGAACTTTTGTATTGGCAAAGTCATCTCCGGTGAACTTTTGTATTGGCAAAGTCATCTCCGGTGAACTTTTGTATTGGGAAAGTCATCTCCGGTGAATTTTTGTATTGGGAAAGTCATGCCCGGTGAACTTTTGTATTGGGAAAGTCAGGCCCGGTGAACTTTTGTATTGGGAAAGTCATGCCCGGTGAACTTTTGTATTGGGAAAGTCATGCCCGGTGAACTTTTGTATTGGGAAAGTCATCTCCGGTGAATTTTTGTATTGGGAAAGTCATGCCCGGTGAACTTTTGTATTGGGAAAGTCAGGCCCGGTGAACTTTTGTATTGGGAAAGTCATGCCCGGTGAACTTTTGTATTGGGAAAGTCATGCCTGGTGAACTTTTGTATTGGGAAAGTCATGTCCGGTGAACTTTTGTATTGGGAAAGTCATGTCCGGTGAACTTTTGTATTGGGAAAGTCATCTCCGGTGAACTTTTGTATTGGGAAAGTCATGCCCGGTGAACTTTTGTATTGGGAAAGTCATGCCCGGTGAACTTTTGTATTGGGAAAGTCATGCCCGGTGAACTTTTGTATTGGGAAAGTCATGCCCGGTGAACTTTTGTATTGGGAAAGTCATGCCCGGTGAACTTTTGTATTGGGAAAGTCATGCCCGGTGAACTTTTGTATTGGGAAAGTCATGCCCGGTGAACTTTTGTATTGGGAATGTCATGCCCGGTGAACTTTTGTATTGGGAAAGTCAGGCCCGGTGAACTTTTGTATTGGGAAAGTCATGCCCGGTGAACTTTTGTATTGGGAAAGTCATGCCCGGTGAACTTTTGTATTGGGAAAGTCATGCCCGGTGAACTTTTGTATTGGGAAAGTTATGCCCGGTGAACTTTTGTATTGGGAAAGTCATGCCCGCTGAACTTTTGTATTGGGAAAGTCATGCCCGGTGAACTTTTGTATTGGGAAAGTCATGCCCGGTGAACTTTTGTATTGGGAAAGTCATGCCCGGTGAACTTTTGTATTGGGAAAGTTATGCCCGGTGAACTTTTGTATTGGGAAAGTCATGCCCGCTGAACTTTTGTATTGGGAAAGTCATGCCCGGTGAACTTTTGTATTGGGAAAGTCATGCCCGGTGAACTTTTGTATTGGGAAAGTCATGCCCGGTGAACTTTTGTATTGGGAAAGTCATGCCCGGCGAACTTTTGTATTGGGAAAGTCATGCCCGGTGAACTTTTGTATTGGGAAAGTCATGCCCGGTGAACTTTTGTATTGGGAAAGTCATGCCCGGTGAACTTTTGTATTGGGAAAGTCATGCCCGGTGAACTTTTGTATGGGAAAAGTCATCTCCGGTGAACTTTTGTATTGGGAAAGTCATCTCCGGTGAACTTTTGTATTGGGAAAGTCATGCCCGGTGAACTTTTATATGGGAAAAGTCATGCCCGGTGAACTTTTGTATGGGAAAAGTCATCTCCGGTGAACTTTTGTATTGGAAAAGTCATGCCCGGTGAACTTTTGTATTGGGAAAGTCATGCCCGGTGAACTTTTGTATTGGGAAAGTCATCTCCGGTGAACTTTTGTATTGGGGAAGTCATGCCCGGTGAACTTTTGTATTGGGAAAGTCATGCCCGGTGAACTTTTGTATTGGGAAAGTCATGCCCGGTGAACTTTTATATTGGGAAAGTCATGTCCGGTGAACTTTTGTATTGGGAAAGTCATCTTCGGTGAACTTTTGTATTGGGAAAGTCATGCCCGGTGAACTTTTGTATTGGGAAAGTCATGCCCGGTGAACTTTTGTATTGGGAAAGTCAGGCCCGGTGAACTTTTGTATTGGGAAAGTCATGCCCGGTGAACTTTTGTATTGGGAAAGTCATCTCCGGTGAACTTTTGTATTGGGAAAGTCATGCCCGGTGAACTTTTATATTGGGAAAGTCATGCCCGGTGAACTTTTGTATTGGGAAAGTCATGCCCGGTGAACTTTTGTATTGGGAAAGTCATGCCCGGTGAACTTTTGTATTGGGAAAGTCATGCCCGGTGAACTTTTGTATTGGGAAAGTCAAGCCCGGTGAACTTTTGTATTGGGAAAGTCATGCCCGGTGAACTTTTGTATTGGGAAAGTCATGCCCGGTGAACTTTTGTATTGGGAAAGTCATGCCCGGTGAACTTTTGTATTGGGACAGTCATGCCAAGTGAACTTTTGTATTGGGAAAGTCATGCCCGGTGAACTTTTGTATTGGGAAAGTCATGCCCGGTGAACTTTTGTATTGGGAAAGTCATGCCCGGTGAACTTTTTATTGGGAAAGTCATGTCCGGTGTACTTTTGTATGGGAAAAGTCATGCCCGGTGAACTTTTGTATTGGGAAAGTCATGCCCGGTGAACTTTTGTATTGGGAAAGTCATCTCCGGTGAACTTTTGTATTGGGAAAGTCATGCCCGGTGAACTTTTGTATTGGGAAAGTCATCTCCGGTGAACTTTTGTATTGGGAAAGTCATGCCCGGTGAACGTTTGTATTGGGAAAGTCATCTCCGGTGAACTTTTGTATTGGGAAAGTCATGCCCGGTGAACTTTTGTATGGGAAAAGTCATCTCCGGTGAACTTTTGTATTGGGAAAGTCATCTCCGGTGAACTTTTGTATTGGGAAAGTCATGCCCGGTGAACTTTTGTATGGGAAAAGTCATCTCCGGTGAACTTTTGTATTGGAAAAGTCATGCCCGGTGAACTTTTGTATTGGGAAAGTCATGCCCGGTGAACTTTTTTATTGGGAAAGTCATGTCCGGTGAACTTTTGTATTGGGAAAGTCATGCCCGGTGAACTTTTGTATTGGGAAAGTCATGCCCGGTGAACTTTTGTATTGGGGAAGTCATACCCGGTGAACTTTTGTATTGGGAAAGTCATGCCCGGTGAACTTTTGTATTGGGAAAGTCATCTCCGGTGAACTTTTGTATTGGGGAAGTCATGCCCGGTGAACTTTTGTATTGAGAAAGTCATGCCCGGTGAACTTTTGTATTGGGAAAGTCATGCCCGGTGAACTTTTGTATTGGGAAAGTCATCTCCGGTGAACTTTTATATTGGGAAAGTCATGCCCGGTGAACTTTTATATGGGAAAAGTCATGCCCGGTGAACTTTTGTATTGGGAAAGTCATGCCCGGTGAACTTTTGTATTGGGAAAGTCATGCCCGGTGAACTTTTGTATTGGGAAAGTCATGCCCGGTGAACTTTTGTATTGGGCAAGTCATGCCCGGTGAACTTTTGTATTGGCAAAGTCATCTCCGGTGAACTTTTGTATTGGGAAAGTCATGCCCGGTGAACTTTTGTATTGGGAAAGTCATCTCCGGTGAACTTTTGTATTGGGAAAGTCATGCCCGGTGAACTTTTGTATTGGGAAAGTCATCTCCGGTGAACTTTTGTATTGGGAAAGTCATGCCCGGTGAACGTTTGTATTGGGAAAGTCATCTCCGGTGAACTTTTGTATTGGGAAAGTCATGCCCGGTGAACTTTTGTATGGGAAAAGTCATCTCCGGTGAACTTTTGTATTGGGAAAGTCATCTCCGGTGAACTTTTGTATTGGGAAAGTCATGCCCGGTGAACTTTTGTATGGGAAAAGTCATCTCCGGTGAACTTTTGTATTGGAAAAGTCATGCCCGGTGAACTTTTGTATTGGGAAAGTCATGCCCGGTGAACTTTTTTATTGGGAAAGTCATGTCCGGTGAACTTTTGTATTGGGAAAGTCATGCCCGGTGAACTTTTGTATTGGGAAAGTCATGCCCGGTGAACTTTTGTATTGGGGAAGTCATACCCGGTGAACTTTTGTATTGGGAAAGTCATGCCCGGTGAACTTTTGTATTGGGAAAGTCATCTCCGGTGAACTTTTGTATTGGGGAAGTCATGCCCGGTGAACTTTTGTATTGAGAAAGTCATGCCCGGTGAACTTTTGTATTGGGAAAGTCATGCCCGGTGAACTTTTGTATTGGGAAAGTCATCTCCGGTGAACTTTTGTATTGGGAAAGTCATGCCCGGTGAACTTTTATATGGGAAAAGTCATGCCCGGTGAACTTTTGTATTGGGAAAGTCATGCCCGGTGAACTTTTGTATTGGGAAAGTCATGCCCGGTGAACTTTTGTATTGGGAAAGTTATGCCCGGTGAACTTTTGTATTGGGCAAGTCATGCCCGGTGAACTTTTGTATTGGCAAAGTCATCTCCGGTGAACTTTTGTATTGGGAAAGTCATGCCCGGTGAACTTTTGTATTGGGAAAGTCATGCCCGGTGAACTTTTGTATTGGGAAAGTCATGCCCGGTGAACTTTTGTATTGGGAAAGTCAGGCCCGGTGAACTTTTGTATTGGGAAAGTCATGCCCGGTGAACTTTTGTATTGGGAAAGTCATGCCCGGTGAACTTTTGTATTGGGAAAGTCATGCCCGGTGAACTTTTGTATTGGGAAAGTTATGCCCGGTGAACTTTTGTATTGGGAAAGTCATGCCCGGTGAACGTTTGTATTGGGAAAGTCATCTCCGGTGAACTTTTGTATTGGGAAAGTCATGCCCGGTGAACTTTTGTATGGGAAAAGTCATCTCCGGTGAACTTTTGTATTGGGAAAATCATCTCCGGTGAACTTTTGTATTGGGAAAGTCATGCCCGGTGAACTTTTGTATGGAAAAAGTCATCTCCGGTGAACTTTTGTATTGGAAAAGTCATGCCCGGTGAACTTTTGTATTGGGAAAGTCATGCCCGGTGAACTTTTTTATTGGGAAAGTCATGTCCGGTGAACTTTTGTATTGGGAAAGTCATGCCCGGTGAACTTTTGTATTGGGAAAGTCATGCCCGGTGAACTTTTGTATTGGGGAAGTCATACCCGGTGAACTTTTGTATTGGGAAAGTCATGCCCGGTGAACTTTTGTATTTGGAAAGTCATCTCCGGTGAACTTTTGTATTGGGGAAGTCATGCCCGGTGAACTTTTGTATTGAGAAAGTCATGCCCGGTGAACTTTTGTATTGGGAAAGTCATGCCCGGTGAACTTTTGTATTGGGAAAGTCATCTCCGGTGAACTTTTGTATTGGGAAAGTCATGCCCGGTGAACTTTTATATGGGAAAAGTCATGCCCGGTGAACTTTTGTATTGGGAAAGTCATGCCCGGTGAACTTTTGTATTGGGAAAGTCATGCCCGGTGAACTTTTGTATTGGGAAAGTCATGCCCGGTGAACTTTTGTATTGGGCAAGTCATGCCCGGTGAACTTTTGTATTGGCAAAGTCATCTCCGGTGAACTTTTGTATTGGCAAAGTCATCTCCGGTGAACTTTTGTATTGGGAAAGTCATCTCCGGTGAATTTTTGTATTGGGAAAGTCATGCCCGGTGAACTTTTGTATTGGGAAAGTCAGGCCCGGTGAACTTTTGTATTGGGAAAGTCATGCCCGGTGAACTTTTGTATTGGGAAAGTCATGCCCGGTGAACTTTTGTATTGGGAAAGTCATGTCCGGTGAACTTTCGTATTGGGAAAGTCATGTCCGGTGAACTTTTGTATTGGGAAAGCCATGCCCGGTGAACTTTTGTATTGGGAAAGTCATGCCCGGTGAACTTTTGTATTGGGAAAGTCATGCCCGGTGAACTTTTGTATTGGGAAAGTCATGCCCGGTGAACTTTTGTATTGGGAAAGTCATGCCCGGTGAACTTTTGTATTGGGAAAGTCATGCCCGGTGAACTTTTGTATTGGGAAAGTCATGGCCGGTGAACTTTAGTATTGGGAAAGTCATGCCCGGTGAACTTTTGTATTGGGAAAGTCATGCCCGGTGAACTTTTGTATTGGGAAAGTCATGCCCGGTGAACTCATGTATTGGGAAAGTCATGCCCGGTGAACTTTTGTATTGGGAAAGTCATGCCCGGTGAACTTTTGTATTGGGAAAGTCATGCCCGGTGAACTTTTGTATTGGGAAAGTCATGCCCGGTGAACTTTTGTATTGGGAAAGTCAGGCCCGGTGAACTTTTGTATTGGGAAAGTCATGCCCGGTGAACTTTTGTATTGGGAAAGTCATGCCCGGTGAACTTTTGTATTGGGAAAGTCATGCCCGGTGAACTTTTGTATTGGGAAAGTTATGCCCGGTGAACTTTTGTATTGGGAAAGTCATGCCCGCTGAACTTTTGTATTGGGAAAGTCATGCCCGGTGAACTTTTGTATTGGGAAAGTCATGCCCGGTGAACTTTTGTATTGGGAAAGTCATGCCCGGTGAACTTTTGTATTGGGAAAGTCATGCCCGGCGAACTTTTGTATTGGGAAAGTCATGCCCAGTGAACTTTTGTATTGGGAAAGTCATGCCCAGTGAACTTTTGTATTGGGAAAGTCATGCCCGGTGAACTTTTGTATTGGGAAAGTCATGCCCGGTGAACTTTTGTATTGGGAAAGTCATGCCCGGTGAACTTTTGTATTGGGAAAAACATGCCCGGTGAACTTTTGTATTGGGAAAGTTATGCCCGGTGAACTTTTGTATTGGGAAAGTCATGCCCGCTGAACTTTTGTATTGGGAAAGTCATGCCCGGTGAACTTTTGTATTGGGAAAGTCATGCCCGGTGAACTTTTGTATTGGGAAAGTCATGCCCGGTGAACTTTTGTATTGGGAAAGTCATGCCCGGTGAACTTTTGTATTGGGAAAGTCATGCCCAGTGAACTTTTGTATTGGGAAAGTCATGCCCGGTGAACTTTTGTATTGGGAAAGTCATGCCCGTTGAACTTTTGTATTGGGAAAGTTATGCCCAGTGAACTTTTGTATTGGGAAAGTCGTGCCCGGCGAACTTTTGTATTGGGAAAGTCATGCCCGGTGAACTTTTGTATTGGGAAAGTCATGCCCGGCGAACTTTTGTATTGGGAAAGTCATGCCCGGTGAACTTTTGTATTGGGAAAGTCATGCCCGGTGAACTTTTGTATTGGGAAAGTCATGCCCGGTGAACTTTTGTATTGGGAAAGTCATGCCCGGTGAACTTTTGTATTGGGAAAGTCATTCCCGGTGAACTTTTGTATTGGTAAAGTCAGGCCCGGTGAACTTTTGTATTGGGAAAGTCATGCCCGGTGAACTTTTGTATTGGCAAAGTCATCTCCGGTGAACTTTTGTATTGGGAAAGTAATGCCCGGTGAACTTTTGTATTGGGAAAGTCATGCCCGGTGAACTTTTGTATTGGGAAAGTCATGCCCGGTGCACTTTTGTATTGGGAAAATCATGCCCGGTGAACTTTTGTATTGGGAAAGTCATGCCCGGTGAACTTTTGTATTGGGAAAGTCATGCCCGGTGAACTTTTGTATTGGGAAAGTCATGCCCGGTGAACTTTTGTATTGGAAAAGTCATGCCCGGTGAACTTTTGTATTGGGAAAGTCATGCCCGGTGAACTTTTGTATTGGGAAAGTCATGCCCGGTGAACTTTTGTATTGGGAAAGTTATGCCCGGTGAACTTTTGTATTGGGAAAGTCATGCCCGCTGAACTTTTGTATTGGGAAAGTCATGCCCGGTGAACTTTTGTATTGGGAAAGTCATGCCCGGTGAACTTTTGTATTGGGAAAGTCATGCCCGGTGAACTTTTGTATTGGGAAAGTCATGCCCGGTGAACTTTTGTATTGGGAAAGTCATGCCCGGTGAACTTTTGTATTGGGAAAGTCATGCCCGGTGAACTTTTGTATTGGGAAAGTCATGCCCGGTGAACTTTTGTATTGGGAAAGTTATGCCCAGTGAACTTTTGTATTGGGAAAGTCATCTCCGGTGAACTTTTGTATTGGGAAAGTCATGCCCGGTGAACTTTTGTATTGGGAAAGTCATGCCCGGCGAACTTTTGTATTGGGAAAGTCATGCCCGGTGAACTTTTGTATTGGGAAAGTCATGCCCGGCGAACTTTTGTATTGGGAAAGTCATGCCCGGTGAACTTTTGTATTGGGAAAGTCATGCCCGGTGAACTTTTGTATTGGGAAAGTCATGCCCGGTGAACTTTTGTATTGGGAAAGTCATGCCCGGTGAACTTTTGTATTGGGAAAGTTATGCCCGGTGAACTTTTGTATTGGGAAAGTCATGCCCGCTGAACTTTTGTATTGGGAAAGTCATGCCCGGTGAACTTTTGTATTGGGAAAGTCATGCCCGGTGAACTTTTGTATTGGGAAAGACATGCCCGGTGAACTTTTGTATTGGGAAAGTCATGCCCGGTGAACTTTTGTATTGGGAAAGTCATGCCCGGGGAACTTTTGTATTGGGAAAGTCATGCCCGGTGAACTTTTGTATTGGGAAAGTCATGCCCGGTGAACTTTTGTATTGGGAAAGTTATGCCCAGTGAACTTTTGTATTGGGAAAGTCATCTCCGGTGAACTTTTGTATGGGAAAGTCATGTCCGCTGAACTTTTGTATTGGGAAAGTCATGCCCGGCGAACTTTTGTATTGGGAAAGTCATGCCCGGTGAACTTTTGTATTGGGAAAGTCATGCCCGGCGAACTTTTGTATTGGGAAAGTCATGCCCGGTGAACTTTTGTATTGGGAAAGTCATGCCCGGTGAACTTTTGTATTGGGAAAGTCATGCCCGGTGAACTTTTGTATTGGCAAAGTCATCTCCGGTGAACTTTTGTATTGGGAAAGTCATGCCCGGTGAACTTTTGTATTGGGAAAGTCATGCCCGGTGAACTTTTGTATTGGGAAAGTCATGCCCGGTGAACTTTTGTATTGGGAAAGTCATGCCCGGTGAACTTTTGTATTGGGAAAGTCATGCCCGGTGAACTTTTGTATTGGGAAAGTCATGCCCGGTGAACTTTTGTATGGGAAAAGTCATCTCCGGTGAACTTTTGTATTGGGAAAGTCATGCCCGGTGAACTTTTGTATGGGAAAAGTCATCTCCGGTGAACTTTTGTATTGGCAAAGTCATCTCCGGTGAACTTTTGTATTGGGAAAGTCATGCCCGGTGAACTTTTGTATGGGAAAAGTCATCTCCGGTGAACTTTTGTATTGGGAAAGTCATGCCCGGTGAACTTTTGTATGGGAAAAGTCATCTCCGGTGAACTTTTGTATTGGAAAAGTCATGCCCGGTGAACTTTTGTATTGGGAAAGTCATGCCCGGTGAACTTTTTTTTGGGAAAGTCATGTCCGGTGAACTTTTGTATTGGGAAAGTCATGCCCGGTGAACTTTTGTATTGGGAAAATCATGCCCGGTGAACTTTTGTATTGGGGAAGTCATACCCAGTGAACTTTTGTATTGGGAAAGTCATGCCCGTTGAACTTTTGTATTGGGAAAGTCATCTCCGGTGAACTTTTGTATTGGGGAAGTCATGCCCGGTGAACTTTTGTATTGAGAAAGTCATGCCCGGTGAACTTTTGTATTGGGAAAGTCATGCCCGGTGAACTTTTGTATTAGGAAAGTCATCTCCGGTGAACTTTTGTATTGGGAAAGTCATGCCCGGTGAACTTTTATATGGGAAAAGTCATGCCCGGTGAACTTTTGTATTGGGAAAGTCATGCCCGGTGAACTTTTGTATTGGGAAAGTCATGCCCGGTGAACTTTTGTATTGGGAAAGTCATGCCCGGTGAACTTTTGTATTGGGCAAGTCATGCCCGGTGAACTTTTGTATTGGCAAAGTCATCTCCGGTGAACTTTTGTATTGGCAAAGTCATCTCCGGTGAACTTTTGTATTGGGAAAGTCATCTCCGGTGAATTTTTGTATTGGGAAAGTCATGCCCGGTGAACTTTTGTATTGGGAAAGTCAGGCCCGGTGAACTTTTGTATTGGGAAAGTCATGCCCGGTGAACTTTTGTATTGGGAAAGTCATGCCCGGTGAACTTTTGTATTGGGAAAGTCATGCCCGGTGAACTTTTGTATTGGGAAAGTCATGCCCGGTGAACTTTTGTATTGGGAAAGTCATGCCCGGTGAACTTTTGTATTGGGAAAGTCATGCCCGGTGAACTTTTGTATTGGGAAAGTCATGCCCGGTGAACTTTTGTATTGGGAAAGTCATGCCCGGTGAACTTTTGTATTGGGAAAGTCATGTCCGGTGAACTTTTGTATTGGGAAAGTCATGCCCGGTGAACTTTTGTATTGGGAAAGTCATGCCCGGTGAACTTTTGTATTGGGAAAGTCATGCCCGGTGAACTTTTGTATTGGGAAAGTCATGCCCGGTGAACTTTTGTATTGGGAAAGTCATGCCCGGTGAACTTTTGTATTGGGAAAGTCATGCCCGGTGAACTTTTGTATTGGGAAAGCCATGCCCGGTGAACTTTTGTATTGGGAAAGTCAGGCCCGGTGAACTTTTGTATTGGGAAAGTCATGCCCGGTGAACTTTTGTATTGGGAAAGTCATGCCCGGTGAACTTTTGTATTGGGAAAGTCATGCCCGGTGAACTTTTGTATTGGGAAAGTTATGCCCGGTGAACTTTTGTATTGGGAAAGTCATGCCCGCTGAACTTTTGTATTGGGAAAGTCATGCCCGGTGAACTTTTGTATTGGTAAAGACATGCCCGGTGAACTTTTGTATTGGGAAAGTCATGCCCGGTGAACTTTTGTATTGGGAAAGTCATGCCCGGCGAACTTTTGTATTGCGAAAGTCATGCCCGGTGAACTTTTGTATTGGGAAAGTCATGCCCGGTGAACTTTTGTATTGGGAAAGTCATGCCCGGTGAACTTTTGTATTGGGAAAGTCATGCCCGGTGAACTTTTGTATTGGGAAAAACATGCCCGGTGAACTTTTGTATTGGGAAAGTTATGCCCGGTGAACTTTTGTATTGGGAAAGTCATGCCCGCTGAACTTTTGTATTGGGAAAGTCATGCCCGGTGAACTTTTGTATTGGGAAAGTCATGCCCGGTGAACTTTTGTATTGGGAAAGTCATGCCCGGTGAACTTTTGTATTGGGAAAGTCATCTCCGGTGAACTTTTGTATTGGGAAAGTCATGCCCAGTGAACTTTTGTATTGGGAAAGTCATGCCCGGTGAACTTTTGTATTGGGAAAGTCATGCCCGGTGAACTTTTGTATTGGGAAAGTCATTCCCGGTGAACTTTTGTATTGGGAAAGTCAGGCCCGGTGAACTTTTGTATTGGGAAAGTCATGCCCGGTGAACTTTTGTATTGGCAAAGTCATCTCCGGTGAACTTTTGTATTGGGAAAGTCATGCCCGGTGAACTTTTGTATTGGGAAAGTCATGCCCGGTGAACTTTTGTATTGGGAAAGTCATGCCCGGTGAACTTTTGTATTGGGAAAGTCATGCCCGGTGAACTTTTGTATTGGGAAAGTCATGCCCGGTGAACTTTTGTATTGGAAAAGTCATGCCCGGTGAACTTTTGTATGGGAAAAGTCATCTCCGGTGAACTTTTATATTGGGAAAGTCATGCCCGGTGAACTTTTGTATGGGAAAAGTCATCTCCGGTGAACTTTTGTATTGGCAAAGTCATCTCCGGTGAACTTTTGTATTGGGAAAGTCATTCCCGGTGAACTTTTGTATTGGGAAAGTCATCTCCGGTGAAATTTGTATGGGAAAAGTCATGCCCGGTGAACTTTTGTATTGGGAAAGTCATCTCCGGTGAACTTTTGTATTGGGAAAGTCATGCCCGGTGAACTTTTGTATTGGGAAAGTCATGCCCGGTGAACTTTTGTATTGGGAAAGTCATGCCCGGTGAACTTTTGTATTGGGAAAGTCATGCCCGGTGAACTTTTGTATTGGGAAAGTCATCTCCGGTGAACTTTTGTATGGGAAAAGTCATCTCCGGTGAACTTTTGTATTGGGAAAGTCATCTCCGGTGAACTTTTGTATTGGGAAAGTCATGCCCGGTGAACTTTTGTATTGGGAAAGTCATGCCCGGTGAACTTTTGTATTGGGAAAGTCAGGCCCGGTGAACTTTTGTATTGGGAAAGTCATGCCCGGTGAACTTTTGTATTGGGAAAGTCATGCCCGGTGAACTTTTGTATTGGGAAAGTCATGCCCGGTGAACTTTTGTATTGGGAAAGTTATGCACGCTGAACTTTTGTATTGGGAAAGTCATGCCCGCTGAACTTTTGTATTGGGAAAGTCATGCCCGGTGAACTTTTGTATTGGGAAAGTCATGCCCGGTGAACTTTTGTATTGGGAAAGTCATGCCCGGTGAACTTTTGTATTGGGAAAGTCATGCCCGGTGAACTTTTGTATTGGGAATGTCATGCCCGGTGAACTTTTGTATTGGGAAAGTCATGCCCGGTGAACTTTTGTATTGGGAAAGTCATGCCCGGTGAACTTTTGTATTGGGAAAGTTATGCCCAGTGAACTTTTGTATAGGGAAAGTCATCTCCGGTGAACTTTTGTATTGGGAAAGTCATGCCCGGTGAACTTTTGTATTGGGAAAGTCATGCCCGGCGAACTTTTGTATTGGGAAAGTCATGCCCGTTGAACTTTTGTATTGGGAAAGTCATGCCCGGTGAACTTTTGTATTGGGAAAGTCATGCCCGGTGAACTTTTGTATTGGGAAAGTTATGCCCGGTGAACTTTTGTATTGGGAAAGTCATGCCCGCTGAACTTTTGTATTGGGAAAGTCATGCCCGGTGAACTTTTGTATTGGGAAAGTCATGCCCGGTGAACTTTTGTATTGGGAAAGTCATGCCCGGTGAACTTTTGTATTGGGAATGTCATGCCCGGTGAACTTTTGTATTGGGAAAGTCATCCCCAGTGAACTTTTGTATTGGGAAAGTCATGCCCGGTGAACTTTTGTATTGGGAAAGTCATGCCCGTTGAACTTTTGTATTGGGAAAGTTATGCCCAGTGAACTTTTGTATTGGAAAAGTCATCTCCGGTGAACTTTTGTATTGGGAAAGTCATGCCCGGTGAACTTTTGTATTGGGAAAGTCGTGCCCGGCGAACTTTTGTATTGGGAAAGTCATGCCCGGTGAACTTTTGTATTGGGAAAGTCATGCCCGGCGAACTTTTGTATTGGGAAAGTCATGCCCGGTGAACTTTTGTATTGGGAAAGTCATGCCCGGTGAACTTTTGTATTGGGAAAGTCATGCCCGGTGAACTTTTGTAGTGGGAAAGTCATGCCCGGTGAACTTTTGTATTGGGAAAGTCATTCCCGGTGAACTTTTGTATTGGGAAAGTCAGGCCCGGTGAACTTTTGTATTGGGAAAGTCATGCCCGGTGAACTTTTGTATTGGCAAAGTCATCTCCGGTGAACTTTTGTATTGGGAAAGTCATGCCCGGTGAACTTTTGTATTGGGAAAGTCATGCCCGGTGAACTTTTGTATTGGGAAAGTCATGCCCGGTGAACTTTTGTATTGGGAAAGTCATGCCCGGTGAACTTTTGTATTGGGAAAGTCATGCCCGGTGAACTTTTGTATTGGGAAAGTCATGCCCGGTGAACTTTTGTATTGGGAAAGTCATGCCCGGTGAACTTTTGTATTGGAAAAGTCATGCCCGGTGAACTTTTGTATTGGGAAAGTCATGCCCGGTGAACTTTTGTATTGGGAAAGTCATGCCCGGTGAACTTTTGTATTGGGAAAGTTATGCCCGGTGAACTTTTGTATTGGGAAAGTCATGCCCGCTGCCCTTTTGTATTGGGAAAGTCATGCCCGGTGAACTTTTGTATTGGGAAAGTCATGCCCGGTGAACTTTTGTATTGGGAAAGTCATGCCCGGTGAACTTTTGTATTGGGAAAGTCATGTCCGGTGAACTTTTGTATTGGGAAAGTCATGCCGGTGAACTTTTGTATTGGGAAAGTCATGCCCGGTGAACTTTTGTATTGGGAAAGTTATGCCCAGTGAACTTTTGTATTGGGAAAGTCATCTCCGGTGAACTTTTGTATTGGGAAAGTCATGCCCGGTGAACTTTTGTATTGGGAAAGTCATGCCCGGCGAACTTTGTATTGGGAAAGTCATGCCCGGTGAACTTTTGTATTGGGAAAGTCATGCCCGGCGAACTTTTGTATTGGGAAAGTCATGCCCGGTGAACTTTTGTATTGGGAAAGTCATGCCCGGTGAACTTTTGTATTGGGAAAGTCATGCCCGGTGAACTTTTGTATTGGGAAAGTCATGCCCGGTGAACTTTTGTATTGGGAAAGTCATTCCCGGTGAACTTTTGTATTGGCAAAGTCAGGCCCGGTGAACTTTTGTATTGGCAAAGTCATCTCGGTGAACTTTTGTATTGGGAAAGTCATGCTCGGTGAACTTTTGTATTGGGAAAGTCATGCCCGGTGAACTTTTGTATTGGGAAAGTCATGCCCGGTGAACTTTTGTATTGGGAAAGTCATGCCCGGTGAACTTTTGTATTGGGAAAGTCATGCCCGGTGAACTTTTGTATTGGGAAAGTCATGCCCGGTGAACTTTTGTATTGGGAAAGTCATGCCCGGTGAACTTTTGTATTGGAAAAGTCATGCCCGGTGAACTTTTGTATGGGAAAAGTCATCTCCGGTGAACTTTTGTATTGGGAAAGTCATGCCCGGTGAACTTTTGTATGGGAAAAGTCATCTTCGGTGAACTTTTGTATTGGCAAAGTCATCTTCGGTGAACTTTTGTATTGGCAAAGTCATCTCCGGTGAACTTTTGTATTGGGAAAGTCATTCCCGGTGAAATTTGTATGGGAAAAGTCATGCCCGGTGAACTTTTGTACTGGGAAAGTCATCTCCCGGTGAACTTTTGTATTGGGAAAGTCATGCCCGGTGAACTTTTGTATTGGGAAAGTCATGCCCGGTGACTTTTGTATTGGGAAAGTCATCTCCGGTGAACTTTTGTATT
This sequence comes from Musca autumnalis, assembly GCF_047663935.1. Taxonomy (NCBI): domain Eukaryota; kingdom Metazoa; phylum Arthropoda; class Insecta; order Diptera; family Muscidae; genus Musca; species Musca autumnalis. The sequence goes on from NW_027411993.1 coordinate 51,742, forward strand.
GGGAAAGTCATGCCCGGTGAACTTTTGTATTGGGAAAGTCATGCCCGGTGAACTTTTGTATTGGGAAAGTCATGCCCGGTGGACTTTTGTATTGGGAAAGTTATGCCCGGTGAACTTTTGTATTGGGAAAGTCATGCCCGCTGAACTTTTGTATTGGGAAAGTCATGCCCGGTGAACTTTTGTATTGGGAAAGTCATGCCCGGTGAACTTTTGTATTGGGAAAGTCATGCCCGGTGAACTTTTGTATTGGGAAAGTCATGCCCGGTGAACTTTTGTATTGGGAAAGTCATGCCCAGTGAACTTTTGTATTGGAAAGTCATGCCCGGTGAACTTTTGTATTGGGAAAGTCATGCCCGTTGCACTTTTGTATTGGGAAAATTATGCCCAGTGAACTTTTGTATTGGGAAAGTCATCTTCGGTGAACTTTTGTATTGGGAAAGTCATGCCCGGTGAACTTTTGTATTGGGAAAGTCGTGCCCGGCGAACTTTTGTATTGGGAAAGTCATGCCCGGTGAACTTTTGTATTGGGAAAGTCATGCCCGGCGAACTTTTGTATTGGGAAAGTCATGCCCGGTGAACTTTTGTATTGGGAAAGTCATGCCCGGTGAACTTTTGTATTGGGAAAGTCATGCCCGGTGAACTTTTGTAGTGGGAAAGTCATGCCCGGTGAACTTTTGTATTGGGAAAGTCATTCCCGGTGAACTTTTGTATTGGGAAAGTCAGGCCCGGTGAACTTTTGTATTGTTAAAGTCATGCCCGGTGAACTTTTGTATTGGCAAAGTCATCTCCGGTGAACTTTTGTATTGGGAAAGTCATGCCCGGTGAACTTTTGTATTGGGAAAGTCATGCCCGGTGACTTTTGTATTGGAAAGTCATGCCCGGTGAACTTTTGTATTGGGAAAGTCATGCCCGGTGAACTTTTGTATTGGGAAAGTCATGCCCTGTGAACTTTTGTATTGGGAAAGTCATGCCCGGTGAACTTTTGTATTGGGAAAGTCATGCCCGGTGAACTTTTGTATTGAAAGTCATGCCCGGTGAACTTTTGTATTGGGAAAGTCATGCCCGGTGAACTTTTGTATTGGGAAAGTCATGCCCGGTGAACTTTGTATTGGGAAAGTTATGCCCGGTGAACTTTTGTATTGGGAAAGTCATGCCCGCTGAACTTTTGTATTGGGAAAGTCATGCCCGGTGAACTTTTGTATTGGGAAAGTCATGCCCGGTGAACTTTTGTATTGGGAAAGTCATGCCCGGTGAACTTTTGTATTGGGAAAGTCATGCCCGGTGAACTTTGTATTGGGAAAGTCATGCCCGGTGAACTTTTGTATTGGGAAAGTCATGCCCGGTGAACTTTTGTATTGGGAAAGTCATGCCCGGTGAACTTTTGTAATTGGGAAAGTTATGCCCAGTGAACTTTTGTATTGGGAAAGTCATCTCCGGTGAACTTTTGTATTGGGAAAGTCATGCCCGGTGAACTTTTGTATTGGGAAAGTCATGCCCGGTGAACTTTTGTATTGGGAAAGTCATGCCCGGTGAACTTTTGTATTGGAAAAGTCATGCCCGGTGAACTTTTGTATTGGGAAAGTCATCTCCGGTGAACTTTTGTATTGGGAAAGTCATGCCCGGTGAACTTTTGTATTGGGAAAGTCTCGCCCGGTGAACTTTTGTATTGGGAAAGTCATGCCCGGTGAACTTTTGTATTGGAAAGTTATGCCGGTGAACTTTTGTATTGGGAAAGTCATGCCCGGTGAACTTTTGTATTGGGAAAGTCATCCCCGGTGAACTTTTGTATTGGGAAAGTCATGCCCGGTGAACTTTGTATTGGGAAAGTCATGCCCGGCGAACTTTTGTATTGGGAAAGTCATGCCCGGTAAACTTTTGTATTGGGAAAGTCATGCCCGGTGAAATTTTGTATTGGGAAAGTCATCTCCGGTGAACTTTTGTATTGGGAAAGTCATCTCAGGTGAACTTTTGTATTGGGAAAGTCATGCCCGGTGAACTTTTATATGGGAAAAGTCATCTCCGGTGAACTTTTGTATTGGCAAAGTCATCTCCGGTGAACTTTTGTATTGGGAAAGTCATGCCCGGTGAACTTTTGTATTGGGAAAGTCATGCCCGGTGAACTTTTGTATTGGGAAAGTCATGCCCGGTGAACTTTTGTATTGGGAAAGTCATGCCCGGTGAACTTTTGTATTGGGAAAGTCATGCCCGGTGAACTTTTGTATTGGGAAAGTCATGCCCGGTGAACTTTTGTATTGGGAAAGTCATGCCCGGTGAACTTTTGTATTGGGAAAGTCATGCCCGGTGAACTTTTGTATTGGGAAAGTTATGCCCAGTGAACTTTTGTATTGGGAAAGTCATCTCCGGTGAACTTTTGTATTGGGAAAGTCATGCCCGGTGAACTTTTGTATTGGGAAAGTCATGCCCGGTGAACTTTTGTATTGGGAAAGTCATGCCCGGTGAACTTTTGTATTGGAAAAGTCATGCCCGGTGAACTTTTTGTATTGGGAAAGTCATCTCCGGTGAACTTTTGTATTGGGAAAGTCATGCCCGGTGAACTTTTGTATTGGGAAAGTCATGCCCGGTGAACTTTTGTATTGGGAAAGTCATGCCCAGTGAACTTTTGTATTGGGAAAGTCATGCCCGGTGAACTTTTGTATTGGGAAAGTCATGCCCGTTGCACTTTTTGTATTGGGAAAGTTATGCCCAGTGAACTTTTGTATTGGGAAAGTCATCTTCGGTGAACTTTTGTATTGGGAAAGTCATGCCCGGTGAACTTTTGTATTGGGAAAGTCGTGCCCGGCGAACTTTTGTATTGGGAAAGTCATGCCCGGTGAACTTTTGTATTGGGAAAGTCATGCCCGGCGAACTTTTGTATTGGGAAAGTCATGCCCGGTGAACTTTTGTATTGGGAAAGTCATGCCCGGTGAACTTTTGTATTGGGAAAGTCATGCCCGGTGAACTTTTGTAGTGGGAAAGTCATGCCCGGTGAACTTTTGTATTGGGAAAGTCATTCCCGGTGAACTTTTGTATTGGGAAAGTCAGGCCCGGTGAACTTTTGTATTGGGAAAGTCATGCCCGGTGAACTTTTGTATTGACAAAGTCATCTCCGGTGAACTTTTGTATTGGGAAAGTCATGCCCGGTGAACTTTTGTATTGGGAAAGTCATGCCCGGTGAACTTTTGTATTGGGAAAGTCATGCCCGGTGAACTTTTGTATTGGGAAAGTCATGCCCGGTGAACTTTTGTATTGGGAAAGTCATGCCCGGTGAACTTTTGTATTGGGAAAGTCATGCCCGGTGAACTTTTGTATTGGGAAAGTCATGCCCGGTGAACTTTTGTATTGGAAAAGTCATGCCCGGTGAACTTTTGTATTGGAAAGTCATGCCCGCTGAACTTTGTATTGGGAAAGTCATGCCCGGTGAACTTTTGTATTGGGAAAGTCATGCCCGGTGAACTTTTGTATTGGGAAAGTCATGCCCGGTGAACTTTTGTATTGGGAAAGTCATGCCCGGTGAACTTTTGTATTGGGAAAGTCATGCCCGGTGAACTTTTGTATTGGGAAGTCATGCCCGTGAACTTTTGTATTGGGAAAGTCATGCCCGGTGAACTTTTGTATTGGGAAAGTTATTGCCCAGTGAACTTTTGTATTGGGAAAGTCATCTCCGGTGAACTTTTGTATTGGGAAAGTCATGCCCGGTGAACTTTTGTATTGGGAAAGTCATGCCCGGTGAACTTTTGTATTGGGAAAGTCATGCCCGGTGAACTTTTGTATTGGAAAAGTCATGCCCGGTGAACTTTTGTATTGGGAAAGTCATCTCCGGTGAACTTTTGTATTGGGAAAGTCATGCCCGGTGAACTTTTTGTATTGGGAAAGTCATGCCCGGTGAACTTTTGTATTGGGAAGGTCATGCCCGGTGAACTTTTGTATTGGGAAAGTCATGCCCGGTGAACTTTTGTATTGGGAAAGTCATGCCCGGTGAACTTTTGTATTGGGAAAGTCATGCCCGGTGAACTTTTGTATTTGGAAAGTCATGCCCGGTGAACTTTTGTATTGGGAAAGTCTCGCCCGGTGAACTTTTGTATTGGGAAAGTCATGCCCGGTGATCTTTTGTATTGGAAAGTTATGCCCGGTGAACTTTTGTATTGGGAAAGTCATGCCCGGTGAACTTTTGTATTGGGAAAGTCATCCCCGGAGAACTTTTGTATTGGGAAAGTCATGCCCGGTGAACTTTTGTATTGGGAAAGTCATGCCCGGCGAACTTTTGTATTGGGAAAGTCATGCCCGGTAAACTTTTGTATTGGGAAAGTCATGCCCGGTGAAATTTTGTATTGGGAAAGTCATCTCCGGTGAACTTTTGTATTGGGAAAGTCATCTCAGGTGAACTTTTGTATTGGGAAAGTCATGCCCGGTGAACTTTTATATGGGAAAAGTCATCTCCGGTGAACTTTTGTATTGGCAAAGTCATCTCCGGTGAACTTTTGTATTGGGAAAGTCATGCCCGGTGAACTTTTGTATTGGGAAAGTCATGCCCGGTGAACTTTGTATTGGGAAAGTCATGCCCGGTGAACTTTTGTATTGGGAAAGTCATGCCCAGTGAACTTTTGTATTGGGAAAGTCATGCCCGGCAAACTTTTGTATTGGGAAAGTCATGCCCGGTGAACTTTTGTATTGGGAAAGTCATGCCCGGCGAACTTTTGTATTGGGAAAGTCATCTCCGGTGAACTTTTGTATTGGGAAGGTCATCTCCGGTGAACTTTTGTATTGGGAAAGTCATGCCCGGTGAACTTTTGTATGGGAAAAGTCATCTCCGGTGAACTTTTGTATTGGCAAAGTCATCTCCGGTGAACTTTTGTATTGCGAAAGTCATGCCCGGTGAACTTTTGTATTGGGAAAGTCATCTCCGGTGAACTTTTGTATTGGAAAATTCATGCCCGGTGAACTTTTGTATTGGGAAAGTCATGCCCGGTGAACTTTGTATGGGAAAGTCATGCCCGGTGAACTTTTGTATTGGGAAAGTCATGCCTGGAGAACTTTTGTATTGGGAAAGTCGTGCCCGGTGAACTTTTGTATTGGGAAAGTCATGCCTGGAGAACTTTTGTATTGGGAAAGTCATGCCCGGTGAACTTTTGTATTGGGAAAGTCATGCCCGGTGAAATTTTGTATTGGGAAATTCATGCCCGGTGAACTTTTGTATTGGGAAAGTCAGGCCGGTGAACTTTTGTATTGGGAAATTCATGCCCGGTGAACTTTTGTATTGGCAAAGTCATCTCCGGTGAACTTTTGTATTGGGAAAGTCATGCCCGGTGAACTTTTGTGTTGGGAAAGTCATCTCCGGTGAACTTTTGTATTGGGAAAGTCATGCCCGGTGAACTTTTGTGTGGGAAAGTCATGCCCGGTGAACTTTTGTATTGGGAAATTCATGCCGGTGTACTTTTGTATTGGGAAAGTCATGCCCGGTGAACTTTTGTGTTGGAAAAGTCATGCCCGGTGAACTTTTGTATGGGAAAAGTCATCTCCGGTGAACTTTTGTATTGGGAAAGTCATGCCCGGTGAACTTTTGTATGGGAAAAGTCATCTCCGGTGAACTTTTGTATTGGCAAAGTCATCTCCGGTGAACTTTTGTATTGGGAAAGTTATGCCCGGTGAACTTTTGTATTGGGAAAGTCATCTCCGGTGAAATTTGTATGGGAAAAGTCATGCCCGGTGAACTTTTGTATTGGGAAAGTCATCTCCGGTGAACTTTTGTATTGGGAAAGTCATGCCCGGTGAACTTTTGTATTGGGAAAGTCATGCCCAGTGAAGTTTTGTATTGGGAAAGTCATCTCCGGTGAACTTTTGTATTGGGAAAGTCATGCCCGGTGAAGTTTTGTATTGGGAAAGTCATCTCCGGTGAACTTTTGTATTGGAAAGTCATGCCCGGTGAACTTTTGTATTGGGAAAGTCATGCCCGGTGAACTTTTGTATTGGGAAAGTCATGCACGGTGAACTTTTGTATTGGGAAAGTCATGCCCGGTGAACTTTTATATTGGGAAAGTCATGCCCGGTGAACTTTTGTATTGGGAAAGTCATGCCCGGTGAACTTTTGTATTGGGAAAGTAATCTCCGGTGAACTTTTGTATTGGGAAAGTCATGCCCGGTGAACTTTTGTATTGGGAAAGTCATGCCCGGTGAACTTTTGTATTGGGAAAGTCATGCCCGGTGAACTTTTGTATTGGGAAAGTCATGCCCGGTGAACTTTTGTATTGGGAAAGTCATGCCCGGTGAACTTTTGTATTGGGAAAGTCATCTCCGGTGAACTTTTGTATGGGAAAAGTCATGCCCGGTGAACTTTTGTATTGGGAAAGTCATGCCCGGTGAACTTTTGTATTGGGAAAGTCATGCCCGGCGAACTTTTGTATTGGGAAAGTCATGCCCGGTGAACTTTTGTATTGGGAAAGTCATGCCGGTGAACTTTTGTATTGGGAAAGTCATGCCCGGTGAACTTTTGTATTGGGAAAGTCATCTCCGGTGAACTTTTGTATTGGGAAAGTCATGCCCGGTGAACTTTTGTATTGGGAAAGTCATGCCCGGTGAACTTTTGTATTTGGAAAGTCATGCCCGGTGAACTTTTGTATGGGAAAAGTCATCTCCGGTGAACTTTTGTATGGGAAAAGTCATGCCCGGTGAACTTTTGTATTGGGAAAGTCATGCCCGGTGAACTTTTGTATTTGGAAAGTCATGCCCGGTGAACTTTTGTATGGGAAAAGTCATCTCCGGGTGAACTTTTGTATGGGAAAAGTCATGCCCGGTGAACTTTTGTATTTGGGAAAGTCATGCCCGGTGAACTTTTGTATTGGGAAAGTCATTCCCGGTGAACTTTTGTATTGGGAAAGTCATCTCCGGTGAAATTTTGTATTGGGAAAGTCATCTCAGGTGAACTTTTGTATCGGGAAAGTCATGCCCGGTGAACTTTTATATGGGAAAAGTCATCTCCGGTGAACTTTTGTATTGGCAAAGTCATCTCCGGTGAACTTTTGTATTGGGAAAGTCATGCCCGGTGAACTTTTGTATTGGGAAAGTCATGCCCGGTGAACTTTTGTATTGGGAAAGTCATGCCGGTGAACTTTTGTATTGGGAAAGTCATGCCCAGTGAACTTTTGTATTTGGAAAGTCATGCCCGGCAAACTTTTGTATTGGGAAAGTTATGCCGGTGAACTTTTGTATTGGGAAAGTCATGCCCGGCGAACTTTTGTATTGGGAAAGTCATCTCCGGTGAACTTTTGTATTGGGAAAGTCATCTCCGGTGAACTTTTGTATTGGGAAAGTCATGCCCGGTGAACTTTTGTATGGGAAAAGTCATCTCCGGTGAACTTTTGTATTGGCAAAGTCATCTCCGGTGAACTTTTGTATTGGGAAAGTCATGCCCGGTGAACTTTTGTATTGGGAAAGTCATCTCCGGTGAACTTTTGTATTGGGAAATTCATGCCCGGTGAACTTTTGATTGGGAAAGTCATGCCCGGTGAACTTTTGTATTGGGAAAGTCATGCCCGGTGAACTTTTGTATTGGGAAAGTCATGCCTGGAGAACTTTGTATTGGGAAAGTCATACCCGGTAAACTTTTGTATTGGGAAAGTCATGCCCGGTGAACTTTTGTATTGGGAAAGTCATGCCCGGTGAACTTTTGTATTGGGAAAGGTCATGCCCGGTGAACTTTTGTATTGGGAAATTCATGCCCGGTGAACTTTTGTATTGGGAAAGTCAGGCCCGGTGAACTTTTGTATTGGGAAAGTCATGCCCGGTGAACTTTTGTATTGGGAAAGTCAGGCCCGGTGAACTTTTGTATTGGGAAAGTCATGCCGGTGAACTTTTGTATTGGCAAAGTCATCTCCGGTGAACTTTTGTATTGGGAAAGTCATGCCCGGTGAACTTTGTGTTGGGAAAGTCATGCCCGGTGAACTTTTGTATTGGGAAAGTCATGCCCGGTGAACTTTTGTATTGGGAAAGTCATGCCCGGTGAACTTTTGTATTGGAAAATTCATGCCCGGTGAACTTTTGTATTGGGAAAGTCATGCCCGGTGAACTTTTGTATTGGAAAAGTCATGCCCGGTGAACTTTTGTATGGGAAAAGTCATCTCCGGTGAACTTTTGTATTGGGAAAGTCATGCCCGGTGAACTTTTGTATGGGAAAAGTCATCTCCGGTGAACTTTTGTATTGGCAAAGTCATCTCCGGTGAACTTTTGTATTGGGAAAGTCATGCCCGGTGAACTTTTGTATTGGGAAAGTCATCTGCGGTGAAATTTGTATGGGAAAAGTCATGCCCGGTGAACTTTTGTATTGGGAAAGTCATCTCCGGTGAACTTTTGTATTGGGAAAGTCATGCCCGGTGAACTTTTGTATTGGGAAAGTCATGCCCGGTGAAGTTTTGTATTGGGAAAGTCATCTCCGGTGAACTTTTGTATTGGGAAAGTCATGCCCGGTGAAGTTTTGTATTGGGAAAGTCATCTCCGGTGAACTTTTGTATTGGGAAAGTCATGCCCGGTGAACTTTTGTATTGGAAAGTCATGCCCGGTGAACTTTTGTATTGGAAAGTCATGCACGGTGAACTTTTGTATTGGGAAAGTCATGCCCGGTGAACTTTTATATTGGGAAAGTCATGCCCGGTGAACTTTTGTATTGGGAAAGTCATGCCCGGTGAACTTTTGTATTGGGAAAGTCATCTCCGGTGAACTTTTGTATTGGGAAAGTCATGCCCGGTGAACTTTTGTATTGGGAAAGTCATGCCCGGTGAACTTTTGTATTGGGAAAGTCATGCCCGGTGAACTTTTGTATTGGGAAAGGCATGCCCGGTGAACTTTTTGTATTGGGAAAGTCATGCCCGGTGAACTTTTGTATTGGGAAAGTCATGCCCGGTGAACTTTTGTATTGGGAAAGTCATGCCCGGTGAACTTTTGTATTGGGAAAGTCATCTCCGGTGAACTTTTGTATGGGAAAAGTCATGCCCGGTGAACTTTTGTATTGGGAAAGTCATGCCCGGTGAACTTTTGTATTGGGAAAGTCATGCCCGGCGAACTTTTGTATTGGGAAAGTCATGCCCGGTGAACTTTTGTATTGGGAAAGTCATGCCCGGTGAACTTTTGTATTGGGAAAGTCATGCCCGGTGAACTTTTGTATTGGGAAAGTCATCTCCGGTGAACTTTTGTATTGGGAAAGTCATGCCCGGTGAACTTTTGTATTGGGAAAGTCATGCCCGGTGAACTTTTGTATTTGGAAAGTCATGCCCGGTGAACTTTTGTATGGGAAAAGTCATCTCCGGTGAACTTTTGTATGGGAAAAGTCATGCCCGGCGAACTTTTGTATTGGGAAAGTCATGCCCAGTGAACTTTTGTATTGGGAAAGTCAGGCCCGGTGAACTTTTGTATTGGGAAAGTCAGGCCCGGTGAACTTTTGTATTGGGAAAGTCATGCCTGATGAACTGTTGTATTGGGAAAGTCATGCCCGGTGAACTTTTGTATTGGGAAATTCATCCCCGGTGAACTTTTGTATTGGGAAAGTCATGCCCGGTGAACTTTTGTATTGGGAAAGTCATGCCCGGTGAACTTTTGTATTGGGAAAGACATGCCCGGTGAACTTTTCTATTGGGAAAGTCATGCCCGGTGAACTTTTGTATGGGAAAGTCATGCCCGGTGAACTTTTGTATTGGGAAAGTCATCTCCGGTGAACTTTTGTACGGGAAAATTCATGCCCGGTGAACTTTTGTATTGGGAAAGTCATCTCCGGTGAACTTTTGTATTGGGAAAGTCATGCCCGGTGAACTTTTGTATTGGGAAAGTCATGCCCGGTGAACTTTTGTATTGGGAAAGTCATGCTCGGTGAACTTTTGTATTGGGAAAGTCATGCCCGGTGAACTTTTGTATTGGGAAAGTCATGCCCGGTGAACTTTTATATTGGGAAAGTCATGCCCGGTGAACTTTTGTATTGGGAAAGCCATCTCCGGTAAACTTTTGTATTGGGAAAGTCATGCCCGGTGAACTTTTGTATTGGGAAAGTCATGCCCGGTGAACTTTTGTATTGGGAAAGTCATGCCCGGTGAACTTTTGTATTGGGAAAGTCATGCCCGGTGAACTTTTGTATTGGGAAAGTCATGCCCGGTGAACTTTTGTATTGGGAAAGTCATGCCCGGTGAACTTTTGTATTGGGAAAGTCATGCCCGGTGAACTCTTGTATTGGGAAAGTCATGCCCGGTGAACTTTTGTATTGGGAAAGTCATCTCCGGTGAACTTTTGTATTGGTAAAGTCATGCCCGGTGAACTTTTGTATTGGGAAAGTCATGCCCGGTGAACTTTTGTATTGGAAAAGTCATGCCCGGTGAAATTTTGTATTGGGAAAGTCATGCCCGGTGAACTTTTGTATTGGGAAAGTCATGCCCGGTGAACTTTTGTATTGGGAACGTCATGCCCGGTGAACTTTTGTATTGGGAAAGTCATGCCCGGTGAACTTTTGTATTGGGAAAGTCATCTCCGGTGAACTTTTGTATTGGGAAAGTCATGCCCGGTGAACTTTTGTATGGGAAAAGTCATCTCCGGTGAACTTTTGTATTGGGGAAGTCATGCCCGGCGAACTTTTGTATTGGGAAAGTCATGCCCGGTGAACTTTTGTATTGGGAAAGTCAGGCCCGATGAACTTTTGTATTGGGAAAGTCATGCCCGGTGAACTTTTGTATTGGGAAAGTCATCTCCGGTGAACTTTTGTATTGGGAAAGTCATGCCCGGTGAACTTTTGTATTGGGAAAGTCATCTCCGGTGAACTTTTGTATTGGAAAAGTCATGCCCGGTGAACTTTTGTATTGGGAAAGTCATGTCCGGTGAAATTTTGTATTGGGAAAGTCATCTCCGGTGAACTTTTGTATTGGGAATGTCATGCCCGGTAAACTTTTGTATTGGGAAAGTCATGCCCGGTGAACTTTTGTATTGGGAAAGTCATGCTCGGTGAACTTTTGTATGGGAAAAGTCATCTCCGGCGAACTTTTGTATTGGGAAAGTTATGCCCGGTGAACTTTTGTATGGGAAAAGTCATCTCCGGTGAACTTTTGTATTGGCAAAGTCATCTCCGGTGAACTTTTGTATTGGGAAAGTCATGCCCTGTGAACTTTTGTATTGGGAAAGTCATCTCCGGTGAAATTTGTATGGAAAAAGTCATGCCCGGTGAACTTTTGTATTGGGAAAGTCATCTCCGGTGAACTTTTGTATTGGGAAAGTCATGCCCGGCGAACCTTTGTATTGGGAAAGTCATGCCCGGTGAACTTTTGTATGGGAAAAGTCATCTCCCGCGAACTTTTGTATTGGGAAAGTTATGCCCGGTGAACTTTTGTATGGGAAAAGTCATCTCCGGTGAACTTTTGTATTGGCAAAGTCATCTCCGGTGAACTTTTGTATTGGGAAAGTCATGCCCGGTGAACTTTTGTATGGGAAAAGTCATCTCCGGCGAACTTTTGTATTGGGAAAGTCATCTCCGGTGAACTTTTGTATTGGGAAAGTCATGCCCGGTGAACTTTTGTATTGGGAAAGTCATGCCCGGCGAACTTTTGTATTGGGAAAGTCATGCCCGGTGAACTTTTGTATTGGGAAAGTCATGCCCGGTGAAATTTTGTATTGGGAAAGTCATCTCCGGTGAACTTTTGTATTGGGAAAGTCATCTCCGGTGAACTTTTGTATTGGGAAAGTCATGCCCGGTGAACTTTTGTATTGGGAAAGTCATGCCCGGTGAACTTTTGTATTGGGAAAGTCATCTCCGGTGAACTTTTGTATTGGGAAAGTCATGCCCGGTGAACTTTTGTATGGGAAAAGTCATCTCCGGCGAACTTTTGTATTGGGAAAGTCATCTCCGGTGAACTTTTGTATTGGGAAAGTCATGCTCGGTGAACTTTTGTATTGGGAAAGTCATGCCCGGCGAACTTTTGTATTGGGAAAGTCATGCCCGGTAAACTTTTGCATTGGGAAAGTCATGCCCGGTGAAATTTTGTATTGGGAAAGTCATCTCCGGTGAACTTTTGTATTGGGAAAGTCATCTCCGGTGAACTTTTGTATTGGGAAAGTCATGCCCGGTGAACTTTTATATGGGAAAAGTCATCTCCGGTGAACTTTTGTATTGGCAAAGTCATCTCCGGTGAACTTTTGTATTGGGAAAGTCATGCCCGGTGAACTTTTGTATTGGGAAAGTCATCTCCGGTGAACTTTTGTATTGGGAAAGTCATGCCCGGTGAACTTTTGTATTGGGAAAGTCATGCCCGGTGAACTTTTGTATTGGGAAAGTCATGCCCGGTGAACTTTTGTATTGGGAAAGTGATGCCCGGTGAACTTTTGTATTGGGAAAGTCATGCCCGGTGAACTTTTGTATTGGGAAAGTCATGCCCGGTGAACTTTTGTATTGGGAAAGTCATGCCCGGCGAACTTTTGTATTGGGAAAGTCATGCCCGGTGAACTTTTGTATTGGGAAAGTCATGCCCGGCGAACTTTTGTATTGGGAAAGTCATCTCCGGTGAACTTTTGTATTGGGAAAGTCATCTCCGGTGAACTTTTGTATTGGCAAAGTCATCTCCGGTGAACTTTTGTATTGGGAAAGTCATGCCCGGTGAACTTTTGTATTGGGAAAGTCATCTCCGGTGAAATTTGTATGGGAAAAGTCATGCCCGGTGAACTTTTGTATGGGAAAAGTCATCTCCGGTGAACTTTTGTATTGGGAAAGTCATGCCCGGTGAACTTTTGTATGGGAAAAGTCATCTCCGGTGAACTTTTGTATTGGCAAAGTCATCTCCGGTGATCTTTTGTATTGGGAAAGTCATGCCCGGTGAACTTTTGTATTGGGAAAGTCATCTCCGGTGAAATTTGTATGGGAAAAGTCATGCCCGGTGAACTTTTGTATTGGGAAAGTCATCTCCGGTGAACTTTTGTATTGGGAAAGTCATGCCCGGTGAACTTTTGTATTGGGAAAGTCATGCCCGGTGAAGTTTTGTATTGGGAAAGTCATCTCCGGTGAACTTTTGTATTGGGAAAGTCATGCCCGGTGAAGTTTTGTATTGGGAAAGTCATCTCCGGTGAACTTTTGTATTGGGAAAGTCATGCCCGGTGAACTTTTGTATTGGGAAAGTCATGCCCGGTGAACTTTTGTATTGGGAAAGTCATGCACGGTGAACTTTTGTATTGGGAAAGTCATGCCCGGTGAACTTTTATATTGGGAAAGTCATGCCCGGTGAACTTTTGTATTGGGAAAGTCATGCCCTGTGAACTTTTGTATTGGGAAAGTCATCTCCGGTGAACTTTTGTATTGGGAAAGTCATGCCCGGTGAACTTTTGTATTGGGAAAGTCATGCCCGGTGAAGTCATGCCCGGTGAACTTTTGTATTGGGAAAGTCATACCCGGTGAACTTTTGTATTGGGAAAGTCATGCCCGGTGAACTTTTGTATTGGGAAAGTCATGCCCGGTGAACTTTTGTATTGGGAAAGTCATGCCCGGTGAACTTTTGTATTGGAAAGTCATGCCCGGTGAACTTTTGTATTGGGAAAGTCATCTCCGGTGAACTTTTGTATGGGAAAAGTCATGCCCGGTGAACTTTTGTATTGGGAAAGTCATGCCCGGTGAACTTTTGTATTGGGAAAGTCATGCCCGGCGAACTTTTGTATTGGGAAAGTCATGCCCGGTGAACTTTTGTATTGGGAAAGTCATGCCCGGTGAACTTTTGTATTGGGAAAGTCATGCCCGGTGAACTTTTGTATTGGGAAAGTCATCTCCGGTGAACTTTTGTATTGGGAAAGTCATGCCCGGTGAACTTTTGTATTGGGAAAGTCATGCCCGGTGAACTTTTGTATTTGGAAAGTCATGCCCGGTGAACTTTTGTATGGGAAAAGTCATCTCCGGTGAACTTTTGTATGGGAAAAGTCATGCCCGGTGAACTTTTGTATTGGGAAAGTCATGCCCGGTGAACTTTTGTATTGGGAAAGTCATGCCCGGTGAACTTTTGTATTGGGAAAGTCATGCCCGGTGAACTTTTGTATTGGGAAAGTCATGCCCGGTGAATTTTTGTATTGGGAAAGTCATCTCCGGTGAACTTTTGTATTGGGAAAGTCATGCCCGGTGAACTTTTGTATTGGGAAAGTCATGCCCGGTGAACTTTTGTATTGGGAAAGTCAGGCCCGGTGAACTTTTGTATTGGGAAAGTCATGCCCGGTGAACTTTTGTGTTGGGAAAGTCATCTCCGGTGAAATTTGTATTGGGAAAGTCATGCCCGGTGAACTTTTGTATTGGGAAAGTCATGCCCAGTGAACTTTTGTATTGGGAAAGTCAGGCCCGGTGAACTTTTGTATTGGGAAAGTCAGGCCCGGTGAACTTTTGTATTGGGAAAGTCATGCCTGGTGAACTGTTGTATTGGGAAAGTCATGCCCGGTGAACTTTTGTATTGGGAAATTCATCCCCGGTGAACTTTTGTATTGGGAAAGTCATGCCCGGTGAACTTTTGTATTGGGAAAGTCATGCCCGGTGAACTTTTGTATTGGGAAAGACATGCCCGGTGAACTTTTCTATTGGGAAAGTCATGCCCGGTGAACTTTTGTATGGGAAAGTCATGCCCGGTGAACTTTTGTATTGGGAAAGTCATCTCCGGTGAACTTTTGTACGGGAAAATTCATGCCCGGTGAACTTTTGTATTGGGAAAGTCATCTCCGGTGAACTTTTGTATTGGGAAAGTCATGCCCGGTGAACTTTTGTATTGGGAAAGTCATGCCCGGTGAACTTTTGTATTGGGAAAGTCATGCTCGGTGAACTTTTGTATTGGGAAAGTCATGCCCGGTGAACTTTTGTATTGGGAAAGTCATGCCCGGTGAACTTTTATATTGGGAAAGTCATGCCCGGTAAACTTTTGTATTGGGAAAGTCATCTCCGGTAAACTTTTGTATTGGGAAAGTCATGCCCGGTGAACTTTTGTATTGGGAAAGTCATGCCCGGTGAACTTTTGTATTGGGAAAGTCATCTCCGGTGAACTTTTGTATTGGGAAAGTCATGCCCGGTGAACTTTTGTATTGGGAAAGTCATGCCCGGTGAACTTTTGTATTGGGAAAGTCATGCCCGGTGAACTTTTGTATTGGGAAAGTCATGCCCGGTGAACTTTTGTATTGGGAAAGTCATCTCCGGTGAACTTTTGTATTGGGAAAGTCATGCCCGGTGAACTTTTGTATTGGGAAAGTCATGCCCGGTGAACTTTTGTATTGGAAAAGTCATGCCCGGTGAAATTTTGTATTGGGAAAGTCATGCCCGGTGAACTTTTGTATTGGGAAAGTCATGCCCGGTGAACTTTTGTAATGGGAACGTCATGCCCGGTGAACTTTTGTATTGGGAAAGTCATGCCCGGTGAACTTTTGTATTGGGAAAGTCATATCCGGTGAACTTTTGTATTGGGAAAGTCATGCCCGGTGAACTTTTGTATGGGAAAAGTCATCTCCGGTGAACTTTTGTATTGGGGAAGTCATGCCCGGCGAACTTTTGAATTGGGAAAGTCATGCCCGGTGAACTTTTGTATTGGGAAGGTCAGGCCCGATGAACTTTTGTATTGGGAAAGTCATGCCCGGTGAACTTTTGTATTGGGAAAGTCATCTCCGGTGAACTTTTGTATTGGGAAAGTCATGCCCGGTGAACTTTTGTATTGGGAAAGTCATCTCGGGTGAACTTTTGTATGGGAAAAGTCATGTCCGGTGAACTTTTGTATTGGGAAAGTCATGTCCGGTGAAGTTTTGTATTGGGAAAGTCATCTCCAGTGAACTTTTGTATTGGGAATGTCATGCCCGGTAAACTTTTGTATTGGGAAAGTCATGCCCGGTGAACTTTTGTATTGGGAAAGTCATGCTCGGTGAACTTTTGTATGGGAAAAGTCATCTCCGGCGAACTTTTGTATTGGGAAAGTTATGCCCGGTGAACTTTTGTATGGGAAAAGTCATATCCGGTGAACTTTTGTATTGGCAAAGTCATCTCCGGTGAACTTTTGTATTGGGAAAGTCATGCCCTGTGAACTTTTGTATTGGGAAAGTCATCTCCGGTGAAATTTGTATGGAAAAAGTCATGCCCGGTGAACTTTTGTATTGGGAAAGTCATCTCCGGTGAACTTTTGTATTGGGAAAGTCATGCCCGGCGAACCTTTGTATTGGGAAAGTCATGCCCGGTGAACTTTTGTATGGGAAAAGTCATCTCCGGCGAACTTTTGTATTGGGAAAGTTATGCCCGGTGAACTTTTGTATGGGAAAAGTCATCTCCGGTGAACTTTTGTATTGGCAAAGTCATCTCCGATGAACTTTTGTATTGGGAAAGTCATGCCCGGTGAACTTTTGTATGGGAAAAGTCATCTCCGGTGAACTTTTGTATTGGGAAAGTCATCTCCGGTGAACTTTTGTATTGGGAAAGTCATGCCCGGTGAACTTTTGTATTGGGAAAGTCATGCCCGGCGAACTTTTGTATTGGGAAAGTCATGCCTGGTGAACTTTTGTATTGGGAAAGTCATGCCCGGTGAAATTTTGTATTGGGAAAGTCATCTCCGGTGAACTTTTGTATTGGGAAAGTCATCTCCGGTGAACTTTTGTATTGGGAAAGTCATGCCCGGTGAACTTTTGTATTGGGAAAGTCATGCCCGGTGAACTTTTGTATTGGGAAAGTCATGCCCGGTGAACTTTTGTATTGGGAAAGTCATGCCCGGTGAACTTTTGTATTGGGAAAGTCATGCCCGGTGAACTTTTGTATTGGGAAAGTCATCTCCGGTGAACTTTTGTATTGGGAAAGTCATGCCCGGTGAACTTTTGTATTGGGAAAGTCATCTCCGGTGAACTTTTGTATTGGGAAAGTCATGCCCGGCGAACCTTTGTATTGGGAAAGTCATGCGCGGTGAACTTTTGTATGGGAAAAGTCATCTCCGGCGAACTTTTGTATTGGGAAAGTTATGCCCGGAACTTTTGTATGGGAAAAGTCATCTCCGGTGAACTTTTGTATTGGCAAAGTCATCTCCGGTGAACTTTTGTATTGGGAAAGTCATGCCCGGTGAACTTTTGTATGGGAAAAGTCATCTCCGGCGAACTTTTGTATTGGGAAAGTCATCTCCGGTGAACTTTTGTATTGGGAAAGTCATGCCCGGTGAACTTTTGTATTGGGAAAGTCATGCCCGGCGAACTTTTGCATTGGGAAAGTCATGCCCGGTGAACTTTTGTATTGGGAAAGTCATGCCCGGTGAAATTTTGTATTGGGAAAGTCATCTCCGGTGAACTTTTGTATTGGGAAAGTCATCTCCGGTGAACTTTTGTATTGGGAAAGTCATGCCCGGTGAACTTTTGTATTGGGAAAGTCATGCCCGGTGAACTTTTGTATTTGGGAAAGTCATGCCCGGTGAACTTTTGTATTGGGAATGTCATGACCGGTGAACTTTTGTATGGGAAAAGTCATCTCCGGCGAACTTTTGTATTGGGAAAGTCATCTCCGGTGAACTTTTGTATTGGGAAAGTCATGCTCGGTGAACTTTTGTATTGGGAAGTCATGCCCGGCGAACTTTTGTATTGGGAAAGTCATGCCCGGTGAACTTTTGTATTGGGAAAGTCATGCCCGGTGAAATTTTGTATTGGGAAAGTCATCTCCGGTGAACTTTTGTATTGGGAAAGTCATCTCCGGTGAACTTTTGTATTGGGAAAGTCATGCCCGGTGAACTTTTATATGGGAAAAGTCATCTCCGGTGAACTTTTGTATTGGCAAAGTCATCTCCGGTGAACTTTTGTATTGGGAAAGTCATGCCCGGTGAACTTTTGTATTGGGAAAGTCATCTCCGGTGAACTTTTGTATTGGGAAAGTCATGCCCGGTGAACTTTTGTATTGGGAAAGTCATGCCCGGTGAACTTTTGTATTGGGAAAGTCATGCCCGGTGAACTTTTGTATTGGGAAAGTGATGCCCGGTGAACTTTTGTATTGGGAAAGTCATGCCCGGTGAACTTTTGTATTGGGAAAGTCATGCCCGGTGAACTTTTGTATTGGGAAAGTCATGCCCGGCGAACTTTTGTATTGGGAAAGTCATGCCCGGTGAACTTTTGTATTGGGAAAGTCATGCCCGGCGAACTTTTGTATTGGGAAAGTCATCTCCGGTGAACTTTTGTATTGGGAAAGTCATCTCCGGTGAACTTTTGTATTGGCAAAGTCATCTCCGGTGAACTTTTGTATTGGGAAAGTCATGCCCGGTGAACTTTTGTATTGGGAAAGTCATCTCCGGTGAACTTTTGTATTGGGAAAGTCATGCCCGGTGAACTTTTGTATTGGGAAAGTCATCTCCGGTGAACTTTTGTATTGGGAAATTCATGCCCGGTGAACTTTTGTATTGGGAAAGTCATGCCCGGTGAACTTTTGTATTGGGAAAGTCATGCCCGGTGAACTTTTGTATTGGGAAAGTCATGCCTGGAGAACTTTTGTATTGGGAAAGTCATGCCCGGTAAACTTTTGTATTGGGAAAGTCATGCCCGGTGAACTTTTGTATTGGGAAAGTCATGCCCGGTGAACTTTTGTATTGGGAAAGTCATGCCCGGTGAACTTTTGTATTGGGAAATTCATGCCCGGTGAACTTTTGTATTGGGAAAGTCAGGCCCGGTGAACTTTTGTATTGGGAAAGTCATGCCCGGTGAACTTTTGTATTGGCAAAGTCATCTCCGGTGAACTTTTGTATTGGGAAAGTCATGCCTGGTGAACTTTTGTATTGGGAAAGTCATGCCCGGTGAACTTTTGTATTGGGAAAGTCATGCCCGGTGAACTTTTGTATTGGGAAAGTCATGCCCGGTGAACTTTTGTATTGGGAAAGTCATGCCCGGTGAACTTTTGTATTGGGAAAGTCATGCCCGGTGAACTTTTGTATTGGAAAAGTCATGCCCGGTGAACTTTTGTATGGGAAAAGTCATCTCCGGTGAACTTTTGTATTGGGAAAGTCATGCCCGGTGAACTTTTGTATGGGAAAAGTCATCTCCGGTGAACTTTTGTACTGGCAAAGTCATCTCCGGTGAACTTTTGTATTGGGAAAGTCATGCCCGGTGAACTTTTGTATTGGGAAAGTCATCTCCGGTGAAATTTGTATGGGAAAAGTCATGCCCGGTGAACTTTTGTATTGGGAAAGTCATCTCCGGTGAACTTTTGTATTGGGAAAGTCATGCCCGGTGAACTTTTGTATTGGGAAAGTCATGCCCGGTGAAGTTTTATATTGGGAAAGTCATCTCCGGTGAACTTTTGTATTGGGAAAGCCATGCCCGGTGAACTTTTGTATTGGGAAATTCATGCCCGGTGAACTTTTGTATTGGGAAAGTCATGCCCGGTGAACTTTTGTATTGGGAAAGTCATGCACGGTGAACTTTTGTATTGGGAAAGTCATGCCCGGTGAACTTTTATATTGGGAAAGTCATGCCCGGTGAACTTTTGTATTGGGAAAGTCATGCCCGGTGAACTTTTGTATTGGGAAAGTCATCTCCGGTGAACTTTTGTATTGGGAAAGTCATGCCCGGTGAACTTTTGTATTGGGAAAGTCATGCCCGGTGAAGTCATGCCCGGTGAACTTTTGTATTGGGAAAGTCATGCCCGGTGAACTTTTGTATTGGGAAAGTCATGCCCGGTGAACTTTTGTATTGGGAAAGTCATGCCCGGTGAACTTTTGTATTGGGAAAGTCATGCCCGGTGAACTTTTGTATTGGGAAAGTCATCTCCGGTGAACTTTTGTATGGGAAAAGTCATGCCCGGTGAACTTTTGTATTGGGAAAGTCATGCCCGGTGAACTTTTGTATTGGGAAAGTCATGCCCGGCGAACTTTTGTATTGGGAAAGTCATGCCCGGTGAACTTTTGTATTGGGAAAGTCCTGCCCGGTGAACTTTTGTATTGGGAAAGTCATGCCCGGTGAACTTTTGTATTGGGAAAGTCATCTCCGGTGAACTTTTGTATTGGGAAAGTCATCTCCGGTGAACTTTTGTATTGGGAAAGTCATGCCCGGTGAACATTTGTATTGGAAAGTCAGGCCCGGTGAACTTTTGTATTGGGAAAGTCAGGCCCGGTGAACTTTTGTATTGGGAAAGTCATGCCCGGTGAACTTTTGTATTGGGAAAATCATCTCCGGTGAAATTTGTATTAGGAAAGTCATGCCCGGTGAACTTTTGTATTGGGAAAGTCATGCCCGGTGAACTTTTGTATTGGGAAAGTCAGGCCCGGTGAACTTTTGTATTGGGAAAGTCAGGCCCGGTGAACTTTTGTATTGGGAAAGTCATGCCTGGTGAACTTTTGTATTGGGAAAGTCATGCCCGGTGAACTTTTGTATTGGGAAATTCATCCCCGGTGAACTTTTTTATTGGGAAAGTCATGCCCGGTGAACTTTTGTATTGGGAAAGTCATGCCCGGTGAACTTTTGTATTGGGAAAGACATGCCCGGTGAATTTTCTATTGGGAAAGTCATGCCCGGTGAACTTTTGTATTGGGAAAGTCATCTCCGGTGAACTTTTGTACGGGAAAATTCATGCCCGGTGAACTTTTGTATTGGGAAAGTCATCTCCGGTGAACTTTTGTATTGGGAAAGTCATGCCCGGTGAACTTTTGTATTGGGAAAGTCATGCCCGGTGAACTTTTGTATTGGGAAAGTCATGCTCGGTGAACTTTTGTATTGGGAAAGTCATGCCCGGTGAACTTTTGTATTGGGAAAGTCATGCCCGGTGAACTTTTGTATTGGGAAAGTCATGCCCGGTGAACTTTTGTATTGGGAAAGTCATCTCCGGTAAACTTTTGTATTGGGAAAGTCATGCCCGGTGAACTTTTGTATTGGGAAAGTCATGCCCGGTGAACTTTTGTATTGGGAAAGTCATGCCCGGTGAACTTTTGTATTGGGAAAGTCATGCCCGGTGAACTTTTGTATTGGGAAAGTCATGCCCGGTGAACTTTTGTATTGGGAATGTCATGCCCGGTGAACTTTTGTATTGGGAAAGTCATGCCCGGTGAACTTTTGTATTGGGAAAGTCATGCCCGGTGAACTTTTGTATTGGGAAAGTCATGCCCGGTGAACTTTTGTATTGGGAAAGTCATGCCCGGTGAACTTTTGTATTGGGAAAGTCATCTCCGGTGAACTTTTGTATTGGGAAAGTCATGCCCGGTGAACTTTTGTATTGGGAAAGTCATGCCCGGTGAACTTTTGTATTGGGAAAGTCATGCCCGGTGAAATTTTGTATTGGGAAAGTCATGCCCGGTGAACTTTTGTATTGGGAAAGTCATGCCCGGTGAACTTTTGTATTGGGAAAGTCATCTCCGGTGAACTTTTGTATTGGGAAAGTCATGCCCGGTGAACTTTTGTATGGGAAAAGTCATCTCCGGTGAACTTTTGCATTGGGGAAGTCATGCCCGGCGAACTTTTGTATTGGGAAAGTCATGCCCGGTGAACTTTTGTATTGGAAAGTCAGGCCCGGTGAACTTTTGTATTGGGAAAGTCATGCCCGGTGAACTTTTGTATTGGGAAAGTCATCTCCGGTGAACTTTTGTATTGGGAAAGTCATGCCCGGTGAACTTTTGTATTGGGAAAGTCATCTCCGGCGAACTTTTGTATGGGAAAAGTCATGCCCGGTGAATTTTTGTATTGGGAAAGTCATGCCCGGTGAAGTTTTGTATTGGGAAAGTCATCTCCATGAACTTTTGTATTGGGAATGTCATGCCCGGTGAACTTTTGTATTGGGAAAGTCATGCCCGGTGAACTTTTGTATTGGGAAAGTCATGCCCGGTGAACTTTTGTATGGGAAAAGTCATCTCCGGCGAACTTTTGTATTGGGAAAGTTATGCCCGGTGAACTTTTGTATGGGAAAAGTCATCTCCGGTGAACTTTTGTATTGGCAAAGTCATCTCCGGTGAACTTTTGTATTGGGAAAGTCATGCCCGGTGAACTTTTGTATTGGGAAAGTCATCTCCTGTGAAATTTGTATGGAAAAAGTCATGCCCCGTGAACTTTTGTATTGGGAAAGTCATCTCCGGTGAACTTTTGTATTGGGAAAGTCATGCCCGGTGAACTTTTGTATTGGGAAAGTCAGGCCCGGTGAACTTTTGTATTGGGAAAGTCATGCCCGGCGAACTTTTGTGTTGGGAAAGTCATGCCCGGTGAACTTTTGTATTGGGAAAGTCATCTCCGGTGAACTTTTGTATTGGGAAAGTCATGCCCGGTGAACTTTTGTATTGGGAAAGTCATGCCCGGTGAACTTTTGTATTGGGAAAGTCATGCCCGGTGAACTTTTGTATTGGGAAAGTCATGCCCGGTGAACTTTTGTATTGGGAAAGTCATGCCCGGTGAACTTTTGTATTGGGAAAGTCATGCCCGGTGAACTTTTGTATTGGGAAAGTCATGCCCGGTGAACTTTTGAATTGGGAAAGTCATGCCCGGTGAACTTTTGTATTGGGAAAGTCATGCCCGGTGAACTTTTGTATTGGGAAAGTCATGCCCGGTGAACTTTTGTATGGGAAAGTCATGCCCGGTGAACTTTTGTATTGGGAAAGTCAGGCCCGGTGAACTTTTGTATTGGGAAAGTCATGCCCGGTGAATTTTTGTATTGGGAAAGTCATGCCCGGTGAACTTTTGTATTGGGAAAGTCATGCCCGGTAAACTTTTGTATTGGGAAAGTCATGCCCGGTGAACTTTTGTATTGGGAAAGTCATGCCCGGTGAACTTTTGTATTGGGAAGTCATGTCCGGTGAACTTTTGTATTGGGAAAGTCATCTCCGGTGAACTTTTGTATTGGGAAAGTCATGCCCGGTGAACTTTTGTATTGGGAAAGTCATGCCCGGTGAACTTTTGTATTGGGAAAGTCATCTCCGGTGAACTTTTGTATTGGGAAAGTAAGGCCCGGTGAACTTTTGTATTGGGAAAATCATGCCCGGTGAACTTTTGTATTGGGAAAGTCATGCCAGGTGAACTTTTGTATTGGGAAAGTCATGCCCGGTGCACTTTTGTATTGGGAAAGTCATGC
Source organism: Musca autumnalis (assembly GCF_047663935.1). NCBI lineage: Eukaryota > Metazoa > Arthropoda > Insecta > Diptera > Muscidae > Musca > Musca autumnalis. Next base: position 74,744 of record NW_027411993.1, read on the forward strand.
CCGGTGAACTTTAGTATTGGGAAAGTCAGGCCCGGTGAACTTTTGTATTGGGAAAGTCATGCCCGGTGAACTTTTGTATTGGGAAAGTCATGCCCGGTGAACTTTTGTATTGGGAAAATTATGCCCGGTGAACTTTTGTATTGGGAAAGTCATGCCCGGTGAACTTTTGTATTGGGAAAGTCATGCCCGGTGAACTTTTGTATTGGGAAAGTCATGCCCGTTGAACTTTTGTATTGGGAAAGCCATGCCCGGTGAACTTTTGTATTGGGAAAGTCATGCCCGGTGAACTTTTGTATTGGGAAAGTCATCTCCGGTGAACTTTTGTATTGGGAAAGTCAGGCCCGGTGAACTTTTGTATTGGGAAAGTCATGCCCGGTGAACTTTTGTATTGGGAAAGTCATGCCCGGTGAACTTTTGTATTGGGAAAGTCATGCCCGGTGAACTTTTGTATTGGGAAAGTCATGCCCGGTGAATTTTTGTATTGGGAAAGTCATCTCCGGTGAACTTTTGTATTGGGAAAGTCATGCCCGGTGAACTTTTGTATTGGGAAAGTCAGGCCCGGTGAACTTTTGTATTGGGAAAGTCATGCCCGGTGAACTTTTGTATTGGGAAAGTCAGGCCCGGTGAACTTTTGTATTGGGAAAGTCAGGCCCGGTGAACTTTTGTATTGGGAAAGTCATGCCTGGTGAACTTTTGTATTGGGAAAGTTATGCCCGGTGAACTTTTGTATTGGGAAATTCATCCCCGGTGAACTTTTGTGTTGGGAAAGTCATGCCCGGTGAACTTTTGTATTGGGAAAGTCATGCCCGGTGAACTTTTGTATTGGGAAAGTCATGCCCGGTGAACTTTTGTATGGGAAAGTCATGCCCGGTGAACTTTTGTATTGGGAAAGTCATCTCCGGTGAACTTTTGTACGGGAAAAGTCATGCCCGGTGAACTTTTGTATTGGGAAAGTCATGCCCGGTGAACTTTTGTATTGGGAAAGTCATGCCCGGTGAACTTTTGTATTGGGAAAGTCATGCTCGGTGAACTTTTGTATTGGGAAAGTCATGCCCGGTGAACTTTTGTATTGGGAAAGTCATGCCCGGTGAACTTTTGTATTGGGAAAGTCATGCCCGGTGAACTTTTGTATTGGGAAAGTCATCTCCGGTGAACTTTGGTATTGGGAAAGTCATCTCCGGTGAACGTTTGTATTGGGAAAGTCATGCCCGGTGAACTTTTGTATTGGGAAAGTCATGCCCGGTGAACTTTTGTATTGGGAAAGTCAGGCCCGGTGAACTTTTGTATTGGGAAAGTCATGCCCGGTGAACTTTTGTATTGGGAAAGTCATCTCCGGTGAACTTTTGTATTGGGAAAGTCATGCCCGGTGAACTTTTGTATTGGGAAAGTCATCTCCGGTGAACTTTTGTATTGGGAGAGTCATGCCCGGTGAACTTTTGTATTGGGAAAGTCATGCCCGGTGAACTTTTGTATTGGGAAAGTCATGCCCAGTGAACTTTTGTATTGGGAAAGTCATGCCCGGTGAACTTTTGTATTGGGAAAGTCATGCCCGGTGAACTTTTGTATTGGGAAAGTCATCTCCGGAGAACTTTTGTATGGGAAAAGTGAACTTTTGTATTGGGAAAGTCATGCCCGGTGAACTTTTGTATTGGGAAAGTCATGCCCGGTGAACTTTTGTATTGGGAAAGTCATGCTCGGTGAACTTTTGTATTGGGAAAGTCATGCCCGGTGAACTTTTGTATTGGGAAAGTCATGCCCGGTGAACTTTTGTATTGGGAAAGTCATGCCCGGTGAACTTTTGTATTGGGAAAGTCATCTCCGGTGAACTTTTGTATTGGGAAAGTCATGCCCGGTGAACTTTTGTATTGGGATAGTCATCTCCGGTGAACTTTTGTATTGGGAAAGTCATGCCCGGTGAACTTTTGTATTGGGAAAGTCGTGCCCGGTGAACTTTTGTATTGGGAAAGTCATGCCCGGTGAACTTTTGTATTGGGAAAGTCATGCCCGGTGAACTTTTGTATTGGGAAATTCATGCCCGGTGAACTTTTGTATTGGGAAAGTCATGCCCGGTGAACTTTTGTATTGGGAAAGTCATGCCCGGTGAACTTTTGTATTGGGAAAGTCAGGCCCGCTGAACTTTTGTATTGGGAAAGTCATGCCCGGTGAACTTTTTTATTGGGAAAGTCATGCCCGGTGAACTTTTGTATTGGGAAAGTCATGCCCGGTGAACTTTTGTATTGGGAAAGTCATGCCCGGTGAACTTTTGTATTGGGAAAGTCATCTCCGGTGAACTTTTGTATTGGGAAAGTCATGCCCGGTGAACTTTTGTATTGGGAAAGTCATGCCCGGTGAACTTTTGTATTGGGAAAGTCATGCCCGGTGAACTTTTGTATTGGGAAAGTCATCTCCGGTGAACTTTTGTATTGGGAAAGTCATCTCCGGTGAACTTTTGTATTGGGAAAGTCAGGCCCGGTGAACTTTTGTATTGGGAAAGTCATGCCCGGTGAACTTTTGTATTGGGAAAGTCATGCCCGGTGAACTTTTGTATTGGGAAAGTCATGCCCGGTGAACTTTTGTATTGGGAAAGTCATGCCCGGTGAACTTTTGTATTGGGAAAGTCATGCCCGGTGAACTTTTGTATTGGGAAAGTCATGCCCGGTGAACTTTTGTATTGGGAAAGTCATGCCCGGTGAACTTTTGTATTGGGAAAGTCATGCTCGGTGAACTTTTGTATTGGGAAAGTCATGCCCGGTGAACTTTTGTATTGGGAAAGTCATGCCCGGTGAACTTTTGTATTGGGAAAGTCATGCCCGGTGAACTTTTGTATTGGGAAAGTCATCTCCGGTGAACTTTTGTATTGGGAAAGTCATGCCCGGTGAACTTTTGTATTGGGAAAGTCATCTCCGGTGAAGTTTTGTATTGGGAATGTCATGCCCGGTGAACTTTTGTATTGGGAAAGTCGTGCCCGGTGAACTTTTGTATTGGGAAAGTCGTGCCCGGTGAACTTTTGTATTGGGAAAGTCATGCCCGGTGAACTTTTGTATTGGGAAAGTCATGCCCGGTGAACTTTTGTATTGGGAAAGTCGTGCCCGGTGAACTTTTGTATTGGGAAAGTCATGCCCGGTGAACTTTTGTATTGGGAAAGTCATGCCCGGTGAACTTTTGTATTGGGAAAGTCATGCCCGGTGAACTTTTGTATTGGGAAAGTCAGGCCCGGTGAACTTTTGTATTGGGAAAGTCATGCCCGGTGAACTTTTGTATTGGGAAAGTCATGCCCGGTGAACTTTTGTATTGGGAAAGTCATGCCCGCTGAACTTTTGTATTGGGAAAGTCATGCCCGGTGAACTTTTGTATTGGGAAAGTCATCTCCGGTGAACTTTTGTATTGGGAAAGTCATGCCCGGTGAACTTTTGTATTGGGAAATTCATGCCCGGCGAACTTTTGTATTGGGAAAGTCATGCCCGGTGAACTTTTGTATTGGGAAAGTCATGCCCGGTGAACTTTTGTATTGGGAAAGTCATGCCCGGTGAACTTTTGTATTGGGAAAGTCAGGCCCGGTGAACTTTTGTATTGGGAAAGTCGTGCCCGGTGAACTTTTGTATTGGGAAAGTCATCTGCGGTGAACTTTTGTATTGGGAAAGTCATCTCCCGGTGAACTTTTGTATTGGGAAAGTCTTGCCCGGTGAACTTTTGTATTGGGAAAGTCATCTCCGGTGAACTTTTGTATTGGGAAAGTCATGCCCGGTGAACTTTTGTATTGGGAAATTCATGCCCGGTGAACTTTTGTATTGGGAAAGTCATGCCCGGTGAACTTTTGTATTGGGAAAGTCATCTGCGGTGAACTTTTGTATTGGGAAAGTCATCTCCGGTGAACTTTTGTATTGGGAAAGTCTTGCCCGGTGAACTTTTGTATTGGGAAAGTCATCTCCGGTGAACTTTTGTATTGGGAAAGTCATGCCCGGTGAACTTTTGTATTGGGAAAGTCATGCCCGGTGAACTTTTGTATTGGGAAAGTCAGGCCCGGTGAACTTTTGTATTGGGAAAGTCATCTCCGGTGAACTTTTGTATTGGGAAAGTCATGCCCGGTGAACTTTCGTATTGGGAAAGTCATGCCCGGTGAACTTTTGTATTGCGAAAGTCAGGCCCGGTGAACTTTTGTATTGGGAAAGTCATGCCCGGTGAACTTTTGTATTGGGAAAGTCACGCCCGGTGAACTTTTGTATTGGGAAAGTCATGCCCGGTGAACTTTTGTATTGGGAAAGTCATGCCCGGTGAACTTGTGTATTGGGAAAGTCATGCCCGGTGAACTTTTGTATTGGGAAAGTCATGCCCGGCAGGGACGTAGCCAGGATTTCATTTCGGGGGGGGCCCACCTGACCAAAATTTTGAAAATTCATGTTAGCGAAAATGTCTTATTAAGCAAAGATGTAAACCTTATTTTAGACTTATTTTACTGATGAAATAATTTTCATTACTATTTTTTTATTTCAAATGGCGTAAGACTTCTTGGCCAATTTTATCTTGGTTTTAGAACTTTTTTGACAATATGTCACAGTTAATATATGGTCAAAACAATGAATATATAAATAATCCCATATATTTTTGGGCGGAAAACCTTAGAAATATCATAATATTTAATTTTCAAATATCTTAAAATTATAATTTTCAAAAATATGCAAAAATCCGATGTCTACTTATCATAAAGAATTTCTGAAGGCCGAGAACTAATGTTGAACAATAGTCTATCCATCAAGAAATTCTAGCACCTAAGCGCGGTTATGTAAATGACAATTCTGTCTCCAAATCCTGCATCTGTCAATAGACTTATTTTGGCGTCCAATCGTCGGACTTCATTTATAGAAATTCTGGTTTCCTATCCTGGATCTTCTCATAAATTGATCAGGAACAAAGGAAACTCTGGAATCCAGTCTTAAATTCTTTTAAAATGAAATTATGTCGCCCAATCCAAGGTCTATACATGTATACATTCTTTTAACAAAAATCCATAAACACAATTTTTCCCAATCTACATTTTTTATACTCTCAGCCTTTAGCCAAAATGTGCCTCATCGAAATAATGGCTTTAGGGCCAAAGTGTGTTTGGAAGAAACCTGTTTCAGAAATTTTGCAGTCGACTTAGCTATGTCCGTTCGTCTGGGTAGCTGCCTGGAGAGCACGATAATTCTCAAACAGATCAACCGATTCGGTACAAAATTTGGCCTTCGTGATATTTTGATCAACTTCGAAGATGGGCCATATCGATCTACTCTTTCGGCAAACTACCGCAGAGTATTTCAAAAAATTTCAGCGATGTGCAGTTTAAGACCTCACTGGATAAACTGTGTAAGCTTAAGACTTCAATGGTCATGGCTTCACTTCCTTTATGCTAATATTTTAGTTATTAGTAAAAATACGAAATAAATAAATTTAATAAAAAGCACTCTCTGGAAACGCTTTGCTTTTTTGCCACAAGTATTCTCGGGCCCCTATAACTACAGTACACGTTTTTGAGAGACAAGTCTATACTTCCAGAGAAAATGGTCCGAAAGCTGTAAAGAACACCTAAGGCAATCATGTGTAGTGGCTAGTGCGCACGACAACTTTCGAACCGGATACTGCGTTGGTCCAAACTTTGTTTATCGCAATATTTCAGAGAGCCTTATATATACAAAATTCGAAGATGGTGCTTTTCGGTATACTTCTTCTGGTATTTTCCCCCCAAATTTCAAGAATTTTAGCTAAAGTGGTATGCGCGAGTTTTCTTGAACGGACCAACAGATTTGGTCCAAACTTTGGATTTAGTAATATTTTTTCCAAACTTAGGTTTTGCTCGAAAATTGGCCATACTGGGGATCCTCCCTCATAAACCTTCAAAATAGTTGTTTAAATGCAGTTTAAGGTCTATTTGAGGATCTTAAGAAATTTTTACTGAAGGTATTCCTAATGTTTAGAGCGGTATTATGTTTTCGTGGGCAAGTCGATATTTCCTGACATAAGGGTCAGAAGGTGAAAATTATACTGTGGCGAACTGAAATGACTGGTGGGCGCAATATCTTTTAAAAGGAATGACTCCCAAAATAAGAGCTACTCCCAAAATGAACTATGTCGGTCCGGTCCATTGCTACATACCTCCATACCTCCTCCGCAACACTTGTGATCAATGATACAAATTCATATTTTGTTTGCAAGTTCATAAGTCCGAAAATGGCTACAATTGTAATTTTGAAATATTGGAAATAATATGTAATAAATCAATATATATAAAGTAGAAAAATGTTTGTACGTTTCTTTGAAGTTTATGAACTCAAAAACTGCAGAACCGATCTTCCTGAAATTTTCAGAGTATATCACTACATGGCCTGAAAGTAACATAGACTATAAAAATTTCTGAAATTCCGCGTTGATGCGGAGATATAGCATCAGCATCGGAGGTACCTCCAAAAAATTTAGATTTTTATGCAAATATCTATAGAATGGTAACAGATAATGTCTCCAAATTTTGGATGTGTACAGGAATTTAGTCTAGAAATAAATTTTCCAAAATATATTGGAATCGGTTAAGATTTGGATATAGCTCCCATATATATTTTCTTCCGATTTCATGTATTTGATGCACCAAACACTCTTTATATACCCGATTTTAATGAAAGTTGGAATGAGTGACGAAAATTGGCCTACAAATAAATTTGTCGAAATATATTTTACCTTATTCGGGGTAGCGAAGCGCACCGGATTCAGCTAGTAAAATATAAACATTGACCTCAAGCTCAATAATCTTGATTTTATTAACATTCGAAAGGTCGAACAAAATATTAAAATTCGACAGAAAAATCCTTTTGTCCAATAGACATTTACGACACTACAGTGGAACAGAAATTATATCATAAACAAGTAAGAACAGACTATAGTCGGACGGGGCCGACCATGTGATACCCTATACCACTATCCCTGTGCACTAGCTTTCCGGGCTAGCTGTTATAAGATGTGCATTAGAAATTTTACCAATTTTCACACAAAAGTTTTGATCAATTTAACCCGCTAAATATTATCCGATCATACCGTTGACTTGCACGCTACTTCTTCATCTCAAACCAAAACTACGTTTAAAATTTCGCGCCGATCGGACTATTATTGCGACCTACAGAGCGGCTACAAAATCGAGCAAAAATTTTGTTTTTGGTCCATTTCATCCCTTTAACATTTCACGATCATCGCCAAAAACTAATCAGTTCTATTCTGGTCCAAACCCGACCTCCATACTAAATTTCGTGACAATCGGTCCATAATTGCGGCCTCTAGCTTGATTACAATTTTTAATGGACGGACAGACGGACGGACGGACGGACGGACGGACACACATCGCTAAATCGCTTTATCTCGTCGAGATATGAAGTTTGGTATACCACATGAGGGGTCTACGACGAATATTTCGCGGCGTTACATGAATTTTTGGGAAAACAAACTTATTATACCCTTTTCCACATTGTGGTATAGGGTATAAAAATGGTTGATATAGTTTTTATACCCTCAGCCTTTAGGCTAGAAAGGGTATATACACTTTCATACGGGCAAAATGTGCCTCATCGAAATAATGGTTTTAGACCCCAAGTATGTTTGGACGAAATGTGTTTCAGACAATTTTGAGTTGATTTTGCCATATCCGTCCGTCTGTCTGTCTGTCCGTCTGTCTGTCTGGCTGGCTGGTGCGCACGATAACTCTCGACCGGATGAACCGATTCGGTTCAAATTTTGGCTTTCGTAATATTTTGCCCAAACTTAGTTTAAGTTCGAAGATGAGCTATATCGGTCCACTCCTTCCGGTACCTCCCCCACAAAATTTCAAAAATTTTCGGAAAATTTTTTCGTTCGGTAACTTTTGAAGGGAGTGGCCGAATTGGTCCATACTTTACACATCCTAATATATCTACCAGATATAGATCAGGTTCAAATATGGACTATATTTGTCCACTTCATCCAGTACCTCCCAATTTCGGATAAGTTCAGTTTAAGACCTTCTATCGAATCACTTTGATTTTTGTTGAAGCAACTTGCATTCGCTAGTCCAATTTTTGGGAAAACAGCCCGAAAGGTGTAAAAAACCCTATGTCACCATATGTGGCGGTCGGAGAACACGATAACTCTCGAACTGTTCAACCGATTTGGTCCAACATTTGGTCTTCGTCATATTATATCCAAACTTAGTTTCATGGACAATACCGGTCAACAACTTTCGGCACTTCTCCCCAATATTTAAAAAATGATTTTAGTGACATAAATATTGCTAGGACGATATCACTTGAATGCGGCAACCAATTTGGTCCAAACTTTGGATCTCCTAATATTTTATCAAAATTTAGTTTAACTTCTAAAATGGCCCATATCGGTCCTCCCTTCAACATTTGTGTCTTAGTGCAGTTAGTTCCTAATCCACATTTTTGTCGGCAAGTTCAAATGTCCAAAAAGGGCCACAAAATTCTAAAGAGACCTTAAATACATTCGATCTGTCCGGAGTTAAAAGTTTCGCTTCACATTGGCTGAGGGTATATATCTGTCGGCTAAGCTGACTGACACTTTTTTACTTGTTTTATTGCAAATTTCAAACATAATAAAGAATTTGTAATTGTTATTAATTTCAAAATAGTTCATTATAAAAACCGTTTTAGAGAAAATATACAAACACTTAAAACCACAAAGATTAAGCAACGGTTTTATCTTTTATTGTTGAATTGATCTTATAAAAAATGTCAAAAACAAAATATGGCAAAAATGTTTTTTCTGAATGTTGTTTATAAGCCAGAGTATTGGAGGTAATATGTTACAAACGTTCAATAAAAACAAATAAACGTATTGTTCTGAACTCAGTAACACTTACAGTCAGCCTAAAATTCCGATTAAACGCTTAAACAACACCTTAAAACTTAACAACAACTATGCATAAAATTGCTGAAAAAGCCTAACTTGTTCTTTTATATTTTCAAATGTAGTTAAATAATTCTCTGTAATACTTCCAACTTCTTTACATATTTCTTGAACAATTTAAAACAGTTTATAATTGTACTCAAACATTAAAAAATGTGTAACATAAGTTAATATCCTATGGGAACTAAAATCAATTCGGGGGGGGCCCGGGCCCCCCGGGCCCCCCCCCCTGGCTACGTCGGTGATGCCCGGTGAACTTTTGTATTGGGAAAGTCATGCCCGGTGAACTTTTGTATTGGGAAAGTCATGCCCGGTGAACTTTTGTATTGGGAAAGTCATGCCCGGTGAACTTTTGTATTGGGAAAGTCATGCTCGGTGAACTTTTGTATTGGGAAAGTCATGCCCGGTGAACTTTTGTATTGGGAAAGTCATGCCCGATGAACTTTTGTATTGGGAAAGTCATGCCCGGTGAACTTTTGTATTGGGAAAGTCATCTCCGGTGAACTTTTGTATTGGGAAAGTAATCTCCGGTGAAGTTTTGTATTGGGAAAGTCATGCCCGGTGAACTTTTGTATTGGGAAAGTCGTGCCCGGTGAACTTTTGTATTGGGAAAGTCATGCCCGGTGAACTTTTGTATTGGGAAAGTCATGCCCGGTGAACTTTTGTATTGGGAAAGTCATGCCCGGTGAACTTTTGTATTGGGAAAGTCATGCCCGGTGAACTTTTGTATTGGGAAAGTCATGCCCGGTGAACTTTTGTATTGGGAAAGTCAGGCCCGGTGAACTTTTGTATTGGGAAAGTCATGCCCGGTGAACGTTTGTATTGGGAAAGTCATGCCCGGTGAACTTTTGTATTGGGAAAGTCATGCCCGGTGAACTTTTGTGTTGGGAAAGTCATGCCCGGTGAACTTTTGTATTGGGAAAGTCATCTCCGGTGAACTTTTGTATTGGGAAAGTCATCTGCGGTGAACTTTTGTATTGGGAAAGTCATCTCCGGTGAACTTTTGTATTGGGAAAGTCTTGCCCGGTGAACTTTTGTATTGGGAAAGTCATCTCCGGTGAACTTTTGTATTGGGAAAGTCATGCCCGGTGAACTTTTGTATTGGGAAAGTCATGCCCGGTGAACTTTTGTATTGGGAAAGTCAGGCCCGGTGAACTTTTGTATTTGGAAAGTCATCTCCGGTGAACTTTGTATTGGGAAAGTCATGCCCGGTGAACTTTTGTATTGGGAAAGTCATGCCCGGTGAACTTTTGTATCGGGAAAGTCATGCCCGGTGAACTTTTGTATTGGGAAAGTCATGCCCGGTGAACTTTTGTATTGGGAAAGTCATGCCCGGTGAACTTTTGTATTGGGAAAGTCATGCCCGGTGAACTTTTGTATTGGGAAAGTCATGCCCGGTGAAGTTTTGTATTGGGAAAGTCATGCCCGGTGAACTTTTGTATTGGGAAAGTCATGCCCGGTGAACTTTTGTATTGGGAAAGTCATGACCGGTGAACTTTTGTACTGGGAAAGTCATGCCCGGTGAACTTTTGTATTGGGAAAGTCATGCCCGGTGAACTTTTGTATTGGGAAAGTCATGCCCGGTGAACTTCTGTATTGGGAAAGTCAGGCCCGGTGAACTTTTGTATGGAAAAAGTCATCTCCGGTGAACTTTTGTATTGGGAAAGTCATGCCCGGTGAACTTTTGTATTGGGAAAGTCATGCCCGGTGAACTTTTGTATTGGGAAAGTCATGCCCGGTGAACTTTTGTATTGGGAAAGACATCTCCGGTGAACTTTTGTATTGGGAAAGTCTTGCCCGGTGAACTTTTGTATTGGGAAAGTCATCTCCGGTGAACTTTTGTATTGGGAAAGTCATGCCTGGTGAACTTTTGTATTGGGAAAGTCATGCCCGGTGAACTTTTGTATTGGGAAAGTCAGGCCCGGTGAACTTTTGTATTGGAAAAGTCATCTCCGGTGAACTTTTGTATTGGGAAAGTCATGCCCGGTGAACTTTTGTATTGGGAAAGTCATGCCCGGTGAACTTTTGTATTGGGAAAGTCAGGACCGGTGAACTTTTGTATTGGGAAAGTCATGCCCGGTGAACTTTTGTGTTGGGAAAGTCATGCCCGGTGAACTTTTGTATTGGGAAAGTCATGCCCGGTGAACTTTTGTATTGGGAAAGTCATGCCCGGTGAACTTTTGTATTGGGAAAGTCATGCCCGGTGAACTTTTGTATTGGAAAAGTCATGCCCGGTGAACTTTTGTATTGGGAAAGTCATGCCCGGTGAACTTTTGTATTGGGAAAGTCATGCCCGGTGATCTTTTGTATTGGGAAAGTCATGCCCGGTGAACTTTTGTATTGGGAAAGACATGCCCGGTGAACTTTTGTATTGGGAAAGTCATGACCGGTGAACTTTTGTATTGGGAAAGTCATGCCCGGTGAACTTTTGTATTGGGAAAGTCATGCCCGGTGAACTTTTGTATTGGGAAAGTCATGCTCGGTGAACTTTTGTATTGGGAAAGTCATGCCCGGTGAACTTTTGTATTGGGAAAGTCATGCCCGGTGAACTTTTGTATTGGGAAAGTCATGCCCGGTGAACTTTTGTATTGGGAAAGTCATCTCCGGTGAACTTTTGTATTGGGAAAGTCATGCCCGGTGAACTTTTGTATTGGGAAAGTCATCTCCGGTGAAGTTTTGTATTGGGAAAGTCATGCCCGGTGAACTTTTGTATTGGGAAAGTCGTGCCCGGTGAACTTTTGTATTGGGAAAGTCATGCCCGGTGAACTTTTGTATTGGGAAAGTCATGCCTGGTGAACTTTTGTATTGGGAAAGTCATGCCCGGTGAACTTTTGTATTGGGAAAGTCATGCCCGGTGAACTTTTGTATTGGGAAAGTCATGCCCGGTGAACTTTTGTATTGGGAAAGTCAGGCCCGGTGAACTTTTGTATTGGGAAAGTCATGCCCGGTGAACTTTTGTATTGGGAAAGTCATGCCCGGTGAACTTTTGTATTGGGAAAGTCATGCCCGGTGAACTTTTGTGTTGGGAAAGTCATGCCCGGTGAACTTTTGTATTGGGAAAGTCATCTCCGGTGAACTTTTGTATTGGGAAAGTCATGCCCGGTGAACTTTTGTATTGGGAAAGTCATCTGCGGTGAACTTTTGTATTGGGAAAGTCATCTCCGGTGAACTTTTGTATTGGGAAAGTCTTGCCTGGTGAACTTTTGTATTGGGAAAGTCATCTCCGGTGAACTTTTGTATTGGGAAAATTCATGCCCGGTGAACTTTTGTATTGGGAAAGTCATGCCCGGTGAACTTTTGTATTGGGAAAGTCAGGCCCGGTGAACTTTTGTATTGGGAAAGTCATCTCCGGTGAACTTTTGTATTGGGAAAGTCATGCCCGGTGAACTTTTGTATTGGGAAAGTCATGCCCGGTGAACTTTTGTATTGGGAAAGTCATGCCCGGTGAACTTTTGTATTGGGAAAGTCATGCCCGGTGAACTTTTGTATTGGGAAAGTCATGCCCGGTGAACTTTTGTATTGGGAAAGTCATGCCCGGTGAACTTTTGTATTGGGAAAGTCATGCCCGGTGAACTTTTGTATTGGGA